>NW_018408912.1:1148568-1150166 GCF_002113885.1 Mizuhopecten yessoensis | reverse complement strand
GCAAAATTTCATTGAAATTGGTTCAGGGGTTTTGGAGAAGAAGATTTTTGAAATTTTAGTCAATTTGACCCTTTTTGGCCCCGCCCCTCAGGCCCCTGGGGGCTTAGGACTAAACCGGCAACTATTTTTGTTGACCTTTGTCCATGGAAGGTCCCTGCAAAATTTCATTGAAATTGGTTCAGGGATTTTGGAGAAGAAGTCGAAAATGTAAATTGTTTACGGACGCACAATGGACGACGGACGACGACGGACAAAAGGCGATCGCAATAGGTCACTTGAGACTTTGTCTCAGGTGACCTAAAAATGCGTAATCTGCACCTATCAAAATCTTTCTCTTCGACGGATGGGTTTGAGTTTTAGTGATAATTATTGGACTACATGACTGTCATGTACTATAAACAGCTAATCAGAAGACAAGTAACACCAAAGTCTCTTGTCATGTGTACACAACAACCAGGAACTAGGTTTTATTTGGTCGCATGCACACCAAAACGGTACGAAAAGATTTAACAGTAATTTTCATGAATAATTTTGGAACAAAGTATGACAAGCTTTAACATGCACTGGGATCATTTTTTTACCACAGTAGTAAACAGAATATTGAAGAACTTTCATGCAAGAAAATAAATGTATGACTAATGATAAAACAAAAATTTCAAGATCAAACTCCAACTGTCAGTTTTCATTCTAACTACATTCTGTACTAGGCAACTGAATGGATTGCACATGAGAATGCAGTTTTTCTAATGGCCAATATAGTGAAGACTTCAGTTTTGTTTATTGGGAAGTGATAACAACTTTCATTCTCCTACTAAGTGTACCAAATACTTTCACAAATGGCATTTTGTAACGAGACATTGGTATAAAAAAAATCCTAGCAGCAATCCTTCTGGGTTAAATCAATAGAAGACATCAGATATTAAACAAATAAATTTAACAGTGCTTGGCATTTCATTTATAACAAACGTATTGATCTAAAAGCTATACTTCTATTTATTAATTTTATTTCCTAAACCAATTTTAATGTAGCTTGGAATGTTTCTTATCCAAGAAATCTTTGAAATATGGTCCAAATAAATGATATTGTTGTAAAGTTGGAGAGTGAATGCCAAGCCCTGTAACACGTAATGCAGATCTGTTGTCAGTATATTGAAATGTCCATGAATGACCGTACTTGGACTTGTGTTTAAAGCAGGCTCACGTTCTATGGTGCCTATGTATTTCTCTGGACGGACATGTGTGAAGTTGACACTGCCTTTGGGCAGATATTTGATGCGAATGCCCATCAGTCGATCCGGAGCAGATAGGTCCTGTAAGAAAAAACATAAAAGCGAAGCTATATCTATACATTGTCTTGGCAGAATATATATTACAAATGAAATACAGTTGTATGCCAATGTCCAATACACCACAAACAAGAGGCCCATGGGCCTTAACGGTCACCTGAGTCTATAGTATTTATTTTTGTTGTTGAAATATGTACCAATTTGAGTAAAAAATAGTATAATGTTAACTTAACTTTGTCAGGACCATGAGCTGATCATTCCTAGACCAATTTTAAGTGAGATCGGCCTATTAGAACTTAGTAGCAAAATAGC
>NW_018408912.1:1071220-1147562 GCF_002113885.1 Mizuhopecten yessoensis | reverse complement strand
ACGGACGACGGACGACGGACGACGGACGACGACGGACGAAAACGGATAGCAATAGGTCACTTGAGCTAAAGCTCAGGTGACCTAAAAATGGAGTAGTACCCTTATTATTGCAACCTTTGACTGATCTCTTAAAGATCCTACCTGAGTCACAGTGAATTCAACTTCCTCTTGTGGTTTCACTTCTTTTTCTCCATTTAACAATTCGCTAAAGTGAAAGAACATACGGGAATCCCTCTCTGCACAGTGAATAAAGCCATACCCATCCTTCAGGCTTACAATCACACCCTGTGGAAGAGAGAGACAATATTCACCAAACTTGTAATCAAGATAACCAAAGTTCAAACTCTTGACGACTTTGATTTCACACATTACTTTTGCTTTCATGTGAAAAAATACAAATTTATGCAGAAATAGTTTTCAGTTTCTATATTGTAAATTTACAGCACTATTGCAGAGATTAGAAATGTTTAATGTCATATTGAATTCATAGATTTACATAACCATGAAAATTTCAATAATAGACTCAGACATCAATTCAGCCTTGTGTACATTACTTTGTACAAGATTTTTAACATTTCTCTACTTGGATTTCTGTTTTTAAAGTAATATATGACTGGAGATAGATCCTCTCATTACCCCTTCTCAACATCTTATCAAACTGACCGTTTCCCTTTGCTCTTTGTTCTGTTCAAATGTTTCCTTTTCCAGAAGACAGATGGATGTAGCACGATGAAGCTTGTCGCGTCGATCTGTGGCGACCTTAAATTCCACGACATCTCCCTGACACAAAGTGTAGTCTCCTATCTGATCTTTGTCTCCAAATGGCATCTCTGCTGTACTGGAAAGTCAACAGCATTCCTCACCAGTCAACTACATATCTTAGTCACTAACAAAGCATTGGGTGGAGGTAAACCTTTGAAATATCAATGGTTCTTTTTCATCTTTGTTGAGTTTTGATTTTTATTATTACTTGAATAAATAACGAGGACTGGAATACACATAAAAAAAATCACCTCAGTATGAATGTTGTAACATGTGTACATAATCAATACTTTGAAATAACAATGAAAAAAAATCATTAAAGTAAACTTAACATATATACACAGTTAGATAAATATTCACTCTTTGAAACTGTTCTGTATTCAAACTTGTAGTCTTAATAATATAAGATTGACTTTTTGTGCAATGATGGGATATTATAGTCAAACCTACCCTTTAGGACCCTCGAATGTGATCCGTCCTCCCAAGGGATCACTTTGTCTACGACCATTTTTCAGGGTTTTGATAACTCTTCCCACAATCTGATCTAAACCAATATCTTCAAATATTACTGTACCCTCTGGAAGACTTGCGATGTTCACAGCCACTTCTTTACCCTTCAAATAACAAGGGTTTTTTCAAATAAATTCTTGCAAACACATATAATAAAATTTAGTTAGACAATGTAACCACAGCAATCAGCTATTAAAATTAACATAATCTGTACCACACATAATGATCCTAGATAATCAGACAATTTGTAAAAAATAATTAGCTTACATTTCTAGTTTGTACATCAAATTCTACATCATCCCCAAGTATAAGCTCGTTGATGTCTCCTTTGAATTCACTGTAGTGGAAGAAGATTTCTTTGACCATATCATCCCGCTCTATGAAGCCAAATGAGTCCTTCATTGAGCACACTACACCCTGACATCTTGACTGGACTGTGGGGACTGATATCACCTCCAAATTCCTTGCTTGAATGTTTGCATTTCTACACGTGAAAAAAAAATATATAGCCAATTAAAATTGACATCAATATTCCAATGATATATTTTAATACTTATTCATTTACTTATATATATTTCACTAAAACAGTTTATATTAACAGATGTATGGTGTGTCGCTAGTTACAAATCAAATGTACTCATGGTTATCTGTTTGGCATTATTTCTAACCATTGTAGCCCTAGTTAATTTTGTTGGGTTTTTTTCTCCAAATTAAATCTAAATCAAATTGAGATTTAATATCCCACAACTACAATGAATCTTCACAATTACAAATGTCTCCAATTTGTATTTTACTTTTGAATACCATTATCTTCATTTTTAAACAGTGAATAATTTTCGAAGGTAATATAAGTTTTTCATCAAACATTCACCCGACATACATCATTTTAGAAATGAGGTACAAACCTTTTATCTGTAGCTATGTAAAAAGTGACAGTGTCTCCACTTTTGATCTTATAAGCATTTCCAGTTTCAACTACATCCTCAAGTCCGTATGGTAAAAAGAACCATTCGCCATTGTGTTCATACGTTACTCGTCCTAGACCATCTGCTTGTCCATTAACACAACCCTGTCAAACATATACAATGTTGCAATAATAACTAAAATTCTGACTGGTTGGGGTCACAAAAAATTGCCTCTCTGTCTCCATTTATCTATTCTTGGAAAAGACCTCACCTATAAGTGTGATATTAATGAAAACATTTAATATCTAAAAGATGTGTCTTTCTGATAATTTTTCAAGCTGTCAAAACATGATGAAGAAATTGTGAACTCAATGTGTTAATGTTTCTATATTAATTTATTTTTTATCTATTTATTCATACAGTAACATACTTTTATCTATTTATTCATACTTTTATCTATTTATTCATACCATTGGACAGCTTTATCTATTTATTCATACAGTAACATACAAGTCATTGCTTGGTCAGGTTTCTGATTAATAATTATATCTTTAGAAAATGCAGTATAGTATCCATCAACTAGATCATAATAAAACATGTAAAGACAACCTATAGGCTAGCATCATCACATCTCAGCAAACCAGAACAGGACCAAAAACCCTGATGGGCAGAAATTTTACTGAGCTGTTATTTGAAAAGTGAGCCTTCATTTGAAATGTAATCTTAACATAATCAAATTGTTCAATCTGTATATAAAACAACATCAAAACACTTCATCTATCAACAAGGCAAAGTACTGTAAAAATGACATGCTGACAGTCTGTCTCACAGCAAACCTGTAATCCCCTTCAACAATATTAGCGAGAGACTTTATCAAAAAATACGGAAATTGTTAACTTTGTTCAACCATCAAATTATTAAATTTGTATGAAATTAATGATGGCAATTTATATCTTTATATTATTTCTGAAGTACATCTATTAAGTGTACCCATTTCCAAATTACCACATTAACACACTGATGTGGTGTTTGAAAGAGCAATTGTATTTTACTCTATCATAAATGATGTAACACTTGATTCCTGTTAGATTTTCATTTAGTTGGTTTTGGTAATAATGGTCCAAATAAATGGATGTACAGTGGTCACCACTGAACAAGTGTTACCAACAGAATCACATTATCCAAACTGCCTTTTGAGAAAAACAATATTTTCAGGTAGTGGCTACAGGTTTTAAACCATTAACGAACGTATTGTTTAATATCAAGTGATTACAATCTTAATGACTTATAAACAAATTTGAGAAATTTTCAAGTTATTACAAACTCTTGGAGAAATATGAGATCTAAATATTTCAAGAGGTTAGATATGTGGGTATTATATTTATACAGCTGACATACATTTTTGTTCTTAGTTGGTCTTGCTTCTTGCACAACAGATCCTGTAAACCTTTCCTCGCTCAGCACCTCAAATGATACCTCGTCCTTATCTATTCTACCTATAGAGCATGCAATGGGGCGGCCTGTTCTGCGGTCACAGCTCATCTGGAATTCTACAGCATCTGGAAAGAAAGACAATAATTACAAAACTGAAATCATGACACATTAAGTTGAATAATGATAACACAGTCTGGTTATATTAATGTGACTGATTATCTAGAAATTTTGCCTTCAAATGTCATTACATATAGAATTTAGGTACTTAGATACTTTCTGGTGACAAGTATTAATCTGTGAAACTTGTGATCTGTGACATTTGTATGCAAACTGTCTGGAAAATGACATTATTTCACAATATCTTACTATGTTGATAACAGCCAACACAATTATATTACATTTCAAAATATCATCATATCTTCAGCCAAGACATCATTCAATACCATCTGACTCATTTTAGCAGAGCTATACCATTATTAAATATTGAAGCTATCCCCATGAACTTTAAATAATAAACATTGAAGCTATTCCCATGAACTTTTAATAGTGAAGCTATTTCAATCATGATGTGCCAACAACATGAAGCCTTACCTCCAATTTTCACTGTGTTAATGTCACCAGCATATTCGCTGAAGTGAAAAAACAGTCTCGCCTCTCTGTCACAACACTGAATGAATCCGTAGGAGTGTAACAATTTCTCTATCAATCCCGTTTCTCGAATGTTGCTTGTACTCGTAGGTGAAGTAGGTGATAGTATAGGACTTACAATGTTTGAACCTTGCTGATAGGATAGAATGGCAGGATCCTGTGCAGGCGGCTGGAAATTCTAAAACAGATACAAAAAGAAAATACTGCTAAGAACTGAAGAACGTGTATCATACCCTATTATTAGGGCAAGCTTAATCAACAAATTTAGTGTTTCTTAACCTTTAATTTACAGCAGCCTGTGCCTGTAATATATGGAATAGGTCTTTTCTTCATTTTAGGAAAATCAGCAAGTTGTTTTGCTAGAGCAAACTGTATCTAAATTGTTGCTATGAGGGATTTCTTTTTCAGTCCTTTTGATAAATTAACAAATTTAACATTTAATCAAGCATTCACTAAAATGTTTTATTAAACTTTAGCAGTTGTCATCACATCCTAGTATCCTTATTGAGATATCAAGATGTGTTTGATATAATTATACATTTCCTTCCAAATATAATTATTACCTTCCACTGAGGACTGTTCATTTTTCTTACAGCTGACATTTTCGTTGATAGTTCTAAGTTCCGATGTTGACTTGTTACTTATGTGATGTTGATTTCTTGTCAGTGTCCCCAGATGGGCAGTCTGTGCAAAGTGTTCTTGGTCGGGCACAAGGGTTGATCCCTTTAATAGTTTGTAGTGAGTTCCTGGGTCTTTGATCAGTTCAAAAACAATTGAACTTTTTAAATGATGCTGAAAAGAAGGAAATATGAAGGTTTCGATTAAAATGTATACCAATACACGTAAAAAAAATGTGTTTATAAAACTATTTTGAAAAGTGCAAATTTCCAGACATAGACTGATAGATGTGTAGATTGCGAATCCTATATATGAGTACTTAATTACCATGGTGGTAGTAATGAATTTCTGCTAATTAATTTATGAAATGGTATGACTGCTGTTTATTTTATGTTGATGCATCTAAATGTACAAGTCGGACAATATTCCAAAACATTCTGATGCCTCACAATTTACATACATTTGTATACCATCCTAGAGCTTTTTAACTTATTTTTTCAATGAACTTATATCATCCGTGTTTACCTGTTTCAAAGACAATGGCCTCTTAACAAGACCTTTTATTTACAGTACTAATTATTTTTAATAATTCATCTCGAGACATTATATCACTTCACCATAATCACAAGCTTTTAAATTCTGATTAGTCACCTCTTTAAAATGCATGGATTTGTCACCAGAGTCTGTCAAATTATGGACATATGGTACATGTCATGTGATAACACATACATAGAGATGAAAGAACATCTTTTATTAATTAGATGGTCAAGAAAATTCCAAAACTATTGAGTAATACAAAGGCTCTCGATGTGTTTTAAGTGTAGTCATCTATTTCTTTTTTAAAATAGCATTAAAATACTGTAACATGACAGGAAAATGCATGGCCAGACGGAGATTCAAACTCAGGACCTCTGAAGTCTAATTGGATGATGAAACCAATTGAGCGATATGTCATCAGCAATCAACCATGTCAAGTTCCAAGTCTTTGCCTCAAAAGACAAAACTATGTTGTATGTACAACCTAATTTTGTGTTTGTACATCTGGTACTTAATTGAAACAAGGGATGGCCACAGTCACCATCGCAACAACATACAGTGCCGTGCCAAAAGTGAAGATAATTTTAACAACGTCATTTAACAGTCGTCTGTTGAAAACAGATGCCGCCCAAACAGAGAGAACCGTCTCCATCACTGAAAAGTGTCATGAAATCTTTGCACGAATCGAGAAGAAAGCCAAATCAAATATCTGAACAAACAGGACACCCTGGTGTTTTACAACATATTAGTGAACAACGATCGATTGAAAACTGATCACTGCACAGGATTCTTGTCAACTTTGTGGTATTGTTAAATCAAACAGAAAGAGATCTCTGGGTGAAATTACTAATATTTTTAATGAGTTTAGACCCAAAATCATTTCTAAACATACTGTACAAAGAAAATTAGATGAACGCAATTTTTACAGGCGCGTTGTATCAGAATTTGCGAAGCTAATTTTAAAAAACGGCATGCTTGGTGTAAACTTAATAGATATCAAACTGTTGATTACTGGAAAACATGATATGTGTAAGGTTGAATTGGGTACGGACAACAGTGTTTTGGTATGGCGACAGCCCGGTGAAGAACAGACCCCCTGGTGACTGAACCCAGGATGTGGACACGTGGGTACAGCTTTCTTTGATGATTTAGGGTTGTATAACCTACAATGGGGTAGGAACTTTAACTGTTGTAGATGGTAACATAAATGGTAAAAAACACAGACATTGTTGACAACTTTGTGTGGCTTGTTATAGCACGCCAATCCCCAAATAACGACTATGTGTTTCAAGATGACAATGCTCCGGTACATCATGCTCGTGTGGTGAAAAATAATATGGAGGAAAAAGAGACTCGATGTGATGGAATGGCCAGCCCAGAGACCAGACTTTAATATAATTGAAAATGTTTGGAGAAAAATTAAGCTTGAACTTCAGAAACAAACCAACATCACCTCTCGGTAATTTTGGAGGATGCAATTCGCACAATATGGACAGAAATATCCCTTGAATTCATCCAAAAATTTTACAAATCAATCCCAAAGCGCATGAAAGCAGTAATCAAATCCAAGGGATGTATCACAAAGTATTAGGTAAGTTTAAGTCATGATAATTACTTAGCAAATGACTTTTAATTTCTGAGGTGTCAAGCTGACAAAAATGGCATCTTAGATTTATCTTCACTTTTGGTACAGCACTGTAGCTTAAAAAATGAACAAGTTTAACCAAGGTTCAGAATTCTAGGCCGAAATATTGAAAACCGACTGTATTATGGCAATGTGTCAAAACCTTTGTCTGAATTAAATAATGATATTTAAACAAATCTTAAACTGTACCCTAGCAAAAAAACAAGATGAAACAACACAGTTATTTAATGCACACGAGTTTGTTAATATAATGACTTTATAACTAAATAGACTGATTTCGTCATGGCAAAAATAGATTCTAGAAGAAAGACGCAAAACATCTTATAAACTGCTGAGATGACAATATTGAAGATTTCCATGTTTGAATTTCGAATTCTAAAAGTATTAAAGTGTGTCAGAAAACGTATTTCTGGTTAAATAAATACTTTGTTGTGTTTCCTTCACATTAAAATATCTCATGAACACACTAAAAAGTGTTCCCCGGCGATTTTTTTTACCCCTTATTTGCACAGCACTGCCACAAAGCCGCCATCTTACTCCATTACCACCCAAAGTGCTTTTAGTCTGCAAGTGCCATAAAACAATCAAAGTATAATATTTTATAGAATATGTTGTTAATAATAGGAAAACAATGAGAGGCAACTCAGTTTAAGTAATAGAAAATAAGAAAAAGAAGTTATTTACACCATCATGACTTTCTTTTTATTTGTTAGAGATTAAGCGCACGATTTCATGACGTCATACACATCAACAACTCTTTTCAGTTCCTGACTCACAGTCACGAAAACATTCAGTCAAGTTGAACACTGTATTAGTTATATTTTGACATTTGGTGAGTATACAATGGAAACATAATGGTAAAACAAAGCCTGTTGTGTTTGAATGGGCTAATGATTATGTATGTCATATTTCAGGCGTGATCAGGATCAAGGTGATCGTTTTGTGATTCTGTACAGTACAGTACTCTGTGTAAACAAGATTCATACCGAATGAGGTTTGGTAGATACATGAGAAAAAGAATAGACTTAATGGATAAATGGCTTAGTTTCTTTCATAAATTAAGGTTAACAATAATTTGACAGTGATGGTTTTGGTTCCCCATGTAGCAGAGAGGTTGTTATTCCTGTAGGGTTACCAAGCTTAGGAGAAAATCTCCATAGCTTGAAAGTGGAAAGAAGCAGCTAACAAGTGACATATTTCCCAAGGTGACAGCGTTGCTTTTGTAAGCAAGGCTGTGTGTTTATAACTATTTTTGCAGTGGTGTCCATGCCACACCCTTTTTACTTATTTTACAATATATGTATACGAAACAAGGTTTTGTGTGATAACTTGAGTTCCCTTGGGTTGATTGAATTCAAACTTGGTACACATATTGCATACCAAGGTACACATATTGCATACAAATATAGCTCGGACAAGTTTGTATTCCAGAGGTTTGCGTGTATTTTTGGTGGAGTTATGCACCTTTTATTGCCAAATTAGGGCATTGTTTAGTAAATGCAAGAACTTTTTTTATTTTTTAATTAATTCCTATCAAATTTTCTATGGTAATGCAAGAAGCAATACTGTTCAACATATGTTACAGGTTTTTCTGTCGAGTTTCAACTTTTCTTACTAAAAGCGCTGAGCAGGTGACACATCCATTCCCGTGGAATTCTTGTCTTATAATCAATGGGCAAAGTCTTTATGGCTAGATTATAATGATTCAATCCTGCCATTTCTAATCACTTAAATTGCTATTTTGTGAATTTTGCCGAATAGATCGGAAGGAACAACTACACTTGTAAAGATGCCTTTAGAGTGGTTATTTGGTCGAAAAAAGACCCCAGAGGAGATGCTGCGACAGAACCAGCGGGCATTAAACAAAGCCATGAGGGATCTGGATAGAGAAAGAGCAAAGATGGAACAGCAAGAAAAGAAAGTCATTGCGGATATCAAAAAGATGGCCAAAGCAGGACAGATGGTAAATATGATCCCCAAATTCACAGCCCATCTTTGGCGGGGTGAGCTAAAATGGATTTATACCAAAAATACAAACCATGACTGTGAAGCAAATTCCACATTCATAATAGTAGAAATATTTATTTTATAGATCATATTATATATTGTCAGGCCTGTAATTTTTCAGATCTTAAGTGGTATGAATACCCCGGTATTACAGAGCTTGAATTATTCACTTCAATACCTCAATCCTCATCTTCCAGCCATTTTACCTACTATGATCTCAGTATCTACCTAATGCAACATCACATTCAAAATGAATTGATTGCCAAGGCTTGTGATTGGCTGACACATTTACTTAATATCTGATTCCATTTTATCAATTTTATAAGAAAATAACTGAAATGTTTGAGTCTCATAAATCCACTTGCTGATTTGAATAGTTAAAAATATATATGTATTCCATCTTTAGAGTGATACTCTTTTGATTAAAAATGTTTTCTCTCCTGTAGGTAATGTTGATAATGTTACCTTTGTGAAATTCTGTCTTGTATTTGGACTAACTTTGTTAGACCAAACAAGTCTCTGTTACAATATATTTGTTATGTTTACTTTTTGACAGGATGCTGTAAAGATCATGGCGAAGGATCTGGTCAGGACAAGACGCTATGTGAAGAAATTTATTTTGATGAAAGCGAATATTCAGGCTGTAGCACTGAAGATCCAGACATTAAAGTCTAACAATGCCATGGCCCAGGCGATGAAGGGTGTCACTAAGGCAATGGCCACAATGAACAAACAGGTACAGTATAATCCTCATCAGTATGTGGAGGAAAGACCCAACAAGTAGTAAGCTAGCTTCAAAGGTTTCAAACATATCCTCACAAATTATTTGTATTGTGTCATTACTGTCTTTTTCATATACAATATGGGGAAGTCACTAAGTAGGTGGACATAACATTTGCAGGTAATTATTATCAAAATATATTTGTGCATACAAATCTGCATCCTCTCTGGCTGTTAATGAAAAGAAAAAAATAGGAAGGTCTTTTCTCAAAGTTTATTACTGCAAGATAAAGGTAGTTGCATCATTTCTCAAAAATATTGAAATAAATTAACACGCCAAATGAAATTCAAACAATTCACTAAACAAGCCGTGCCTTAAGAATCAATACACTTTTTAGAGTTGTTATTGGAGAAATGCTTCCTTTTTTCTTCCTAGATGAATTTACCTCAGATTCAGAAAATTATGATGGAGTTTGAGAAGCAGTCAGAAATGATGGACATGAAAGAAGATATGATGAATGATGCAATTGACGATGCTATGGGTGATGAAGATGATGAAGAGGAGACGTAAGTATAGTTTCATATGGGGAAGAAGAACTTCTGCAATCTTGTCCTTACAGGAAAACAAATTACATAATTCGTTTAAGAAATGATAAGCAATAAATATGGTAGGGGATGATTATTTTACTCTCATCTTATTATTTCTGTAACAACTGAACCGACAGAAGTCATATTTGTGAACAAAAGCATATTTGGCATTTGAAGTTCATTCATTCACCTTTTTATTATGTCTTGATAACCATTCAGTTTTGTGATATCACAATTTTGCTATTCTGCACAAGGCTATCTTCCCCTAGGGGGTGACAGACTGATATCTCTCGGCTAAAACGGTAGACAATTCTGTAAAGGGTTGGAGAAAATGTTTGTCAATTTTAAGCTGCAACATTTCCAGAGGTAAAATGCCTGAGAGACCTATAACAGTGAATGCAGTCCTTGAGAGTTTATTGCTGAGGTTTGCCATAAAACAACATCAGAACACTTAGTCTGTTCCTATATTATAAACAAATGAATTGGGTTCAACTGGTCAGATGTTTTGGGGAAAAATGAATGAAAGTACCCCATGTTTATGTAAATTTCTATTTGCTAATGATATTGTTATGATGTTGATCATTTGATTGTTTTACTATCTATTTACAGAGATGCTGTGGTATCACAGGTGTTGGATGAGTTAGGACTACAACTCACAGACCAGCTTTCAGGTAAAACTATTGGACATAATTTCATAAGTATTAATGGATGGTGTAATATAATTAGACGATGGCTCTAACTTACACCCGTAAAGAATAGTGTTTGGTTTTAAAATGAGTGAGATAAAACAGGAAATTGAATTTGAATTCCTGGAAGAGTCAATTATGTTTTGCTTATTAAAGATCATGAAAGATTTTTCTGATTGCATGTAAATATGAATAAAGTGCAAAACACGAAATTTAATTGTTCTTAGACTTTCATTTGGAATGAAATTTCATGTAGAAGATCATTTATATAATTTTGTTGTAGTAACTTATTGCAGTGTAATTAAATTTGTATATATGCGTTATATAAGCTAGATGGAAAATACAGTTAAAAAGAATCCCATATATCACATCAGTGCAAATTCATCTTTATTATCATTAAATTTGTGTCAATGACTAACCATGTAATAAACATGTCATGACATACTGTACCATTTATTTCTATAAACAAATTTTGACTTCATTTATGGTTTGTCCTTACAGATTTGCCATCAACTGGCAAGTCCATAGGTGTATCAGCTCAGAGCAATAAGCAGCCAGTGGCTGCAGCAGGAGTGAGCGATGCTGACGCAGATCTAGAGGCCAGACTAGAAAACTTACGGAGGCAGTAACAGAATTGATAAGTGAGGGGGGTACAAGACACTTCAGCACAGGCTGTGCCAGGAAATATGGTTGATTGTGTGCAAGTTCATGTAAGAAGAATGGAACGGACAAAGTCATGTTTTGTCGTAAATAGGTACATGTTAGAGAATCTGTGTGATCAATATAGCTGAAAATTGAACTGGAACAATTCTGAGAACAGTGCTTTTAAATAAACAAAAAAATCTTTGATGTCATCTTGTCAAGGAACTTTCTTGGAAGGTAGCATCCTAATGATCCTGAGGAGCCGTGTACTTTGGAATGCTGACCGTGATGTACAAACTTCATTGTTGAAGCTCATATCCTTCTGTAACAATGTGACTCACTGGCTAGTAAGATTCATAGTATACATCATACTTATGTGATCTGGACGAATAGAGTGTGTCATATGTAGGTATGGAGGATGTTGAAATCCTACACCTCCACATCCCCTATACCTACATAATGATTTACTTTATACCTCCCACCTTTTAACCAAGATTTTGGTCAAAAGTTACTTTTACCTTGAGCATGTTACAATAAATCAAATAGATTTACTAAATAACATACATATTTGATGAAGAACATTTGAAAAGATCAGGGAAAGGGGTGGTGTAACAGAGGTATACTTCAAATTTAAAGAAGAATGCAAAAGCATCACAGAAAATTTGTTTAATTCAGTGAGGCAATGTCAGTTTCCAAATATGTTTTTGCCGTAGATATTCATTCAGTAAACAAAATGACAACTGAATGACATTGCATTGTTATGACATGTCCCAGAATCACAGCCAATGTGGTACAGAACATTGTGATGACATGTCCCAGAATCACAGCCAATGTGGTACAGCACTGTTTTGTGTCTTTCATGCATAAGGATGGGAGAAAAAGAAATCACAATCTAAGGGGCAAGATTTTCTAACTAGTACTTCTAACAAATGATTTTATCCCAAAGACTGATTTTTTTGTCTCAGTCTCACAGGGTAATCAGTGAGTTATCTCCCCTAATAATGTTGTAATTTGACACATATGCCATTTCACTGTATCATATTTCTCTAATAAGTATAAAGATATTTCTGTGGGGTTTGGAAGAGGTTGAGAGTTCTGTGTTATATCTAATACACCACTGGATATTTCTGACAGGGTGGGGACACATTGAGAGTTCTGTGTTATATCTTATAAAGCCGTGGATATTTCTGACAAGTCGGGGGGGGTGGGGGGGACATTGAGACTTCTGTGCTATACATGCAATGTAATTTATATGCTATTAATAATTTTATTCAGTAAAATTTATTGTTTTAATTGTAATGATTAGTAAATAATGTAAACATGTATGTGTACATAATGTATGTCAAAGCGACTACTGCATACCATATTTTACAAAGGTTAATAAAGAATTAATTAGGATCAAAATTTTATCATTGTATTATGTATATTTATGATTATAGAAGTTTGATATTAGGTTGAACCTGTGAAGTTTGTCGGAATTTTCATTTGCAATAGTTAGGAATATATGTTTGAAAGGAACGTTTGATCACAATGAAGATGGCCTCAATTTTTTTCAAAAGTTCTATTTTAAAGAATTACTTACCATGTAAAATTATCGTCCTTGAATCTATTGGTGGATCACTAACCATATTTTTGCCACTAGAAGATTTAAAAAAAAAAAATGAGTGATGGATAACACAGTCCATGTCTTCAACTA
The DNA here is from genome assembly GCF_002113885.1 of Mizuhopecten yessoensis. NCBI lineage: Eukaryota > Metazoa > Mollusca > Bivalvia > Pectinida > Pectinidae > Mizuhopecten > Mizuhopecten yessoensis. The sequence goes on along the minus strand of NW_018408912.1, from coordinate 1,134,164 downwards.
TGAAATTTGTGAATAGTTTTGTTTCAACATTTAATTTTAGAATCATTAGAAAACTTGAAACCATAACCAAATAACTAGAATCTAGTATAGTTCAACAGAGTAATATTACAACACATCTTGTACATATTCATTTTTGTACCGTTCGTAAGACAAGTAATCGAGCGTTAATCAATTCAGAATTACAATAACTGTATTACGAGAAATTTAGTACCGTAGCTTAAATAAACATTTTTTATTGCAATTGTAGAGTACTATTTATTTAGTCAACCTGCTTGCTTAATCTTCACTATAACATACAATTTCTTTTCATTTGTTCTCCCTTATATGGTATATTCATGATAGTTCCAAATAGCCATATTTTTGTAATTCCACATACACTTCCATAAATCACATAAGGTGGAAAAACATGTTATTTTACTTGACAATAAAAGAGGAAACAGAGACCATTTATGCTACAGTCAGATCTACCTGGTGTCCACCATCAGACTTGTAAAGTAACCTTAGGGAACTGACAAAAGTGATCAGCAGAAAGTCTTGATACAAAGGAACTTTAAACAAATAAAATAAGTCCTTCAATACAAAGGTGGCCTCTATAACATGGCTGGCTACAAAAAAAAAAGTTACATCATGACACCAGGGTAAGTTTTAGTACAGAACTGATATCATCAGGGAGATAGCCCTTTGCTGTACAAACTGACTGGTATTTAGCTTGCTGTTAGATATGATGTTGAACTTGAAGAATTCACTGGATGACTACAAATAAATTTATGAAAACCAGTAAAATTTTGGGGTAAAAATGTCAATATTAAAGGTCACATTACCTGAGCTATTTTTGGTAACACCCCACGTATCAAATGTCAAATGATTTATCTGCTTGTCAGAGTCCTAATTTCTAAATGACTCGTTAGTTTTTATGGAATTTCATGCGTAATCAATGTATCATGATCGGGAACATGTATTGCTTTGCAATATTTCCGTAACCATAAGCGTGTTTGTAGATAGTTCAGATGCTATTTTAGTTGTGATGTATATACCATGAAAACAAGTTGTGTAAATATTTTGAAAAACTGCTGTTGTACTAAATGTTAAATCAATGGCATTATAATTTGAAATATGCATTAATGTTTGAAAACAAAATTGGTTTGGGTAGGGTCAGGTCAGGTCAGGTCAGGGGCAGGGTCCAGTATGTGAAATTGGGTCATAAATTTGAATCAGTTGGAATCCCTTTACTATAGAAACACATACATCCATGCTACTTTGATTGGCTCATGGTCCTTTTCACCAAAGGGAAAGAACTCCTTACATCATAACATGGAGATAGATGTGATTCTCATCCTATAACCATATATACAATTGCTAAGCATGAAGAGATGAATGCAACTGTTATCGCTTCAGGGATCCTAACAGGCCCTTAGGACTAAGACCTTGGGTCATATGGAAATAATCCAGATCCTCGCCTCATATTATATACATGCATACAATTACAAGGCATGTAGAGACGAATGCTCTCATAATACAACTGTTACCTGAGGGGTCCTTCTGGCCTCTTTTGACCTAGTCTGTGGGTCATAGCTTTTAAAAAGTCAAGATCCCCTCTCAATAACCACATAAACATTTGTGAGGCATGAAGAGACAAATGCACTCATGCCAATGCTATTGTACCAGGGTTCCAGCCATCCCTAGGATCCAGGGTCATTAAATGGAAATGGTTGAGGTCCCACCTTTTAACCATACCTAACCGCTTGGCATGAAGAGAAAAATGCTTTTATGCAACCATGATTGTTCAAGGGGCACTTTTCAGCCCCTGGGGACAAAACCTTAGGTCATAACTTTGAAACTGTTGAGATCCACACATATATGTTACTGTAGGGCATGGAGAGATGTACCAGTAATGTGTATCAGATTTAGCCCAGGGGCCTAAAACCCTATCACTTGAGGCCTTTTTCCAAAGTCAGAACATTGAAACTAACTGTTGAGTTCCCCTATCAATAACTATATAGACAAATATAAAGATTTTGACCGAATTTTCTATTAAGCTTTTTGGTCTTTTGATATATTTCAACCAATTAGTGCATGGGATTCTTGGATTTGGGGAATCAAAGGCAGGGGTGTTGCTCCCCTGGACACTGAAATGCAGTGCTCAAAAGGAAACTGTTTGCAATATCATCTTAAATGAGAACATTTTTTTATGATTGCCTAAATATCCAAGAGAGCGATACAGGCCCTCTCTGCCTGTTGTTAATGTTTTTGTTCTATTTGCTTTTGTTGCAACAGTCTAGGTTTGTTTAAGTACAAAATATCAAAGTTTATCATTATAAGAAAAAAGAACAACTACTGGAGAACAAACAATGAAACCACATTTTTCTTTGTTTGTTTTTAGTTACAGAAGGCTGATATTGATAATCATTCATGCTGACATAAAAAAATTAAAGATTATTAATGCATGCTTTATTACTGTAGTAGGTTTTCCTACCATAACTATAATCTTTCCAATCTGTCAACTTACTTGTATCAAAGTTTTACTTAATGCACGAATAATATATGTACATTTCGAGACCAACTGATCCCTTTGTCAAAGCTTGATAAATGGAACAGTCCGTTTTGAAAAAATGCAACATGATTGTCACATATTGTTTTAAGTAAAATTTTAATACATACATATTTCCAAACGGATGAATCTGATTGAAGCTGTTATTTATTAAGAAGGAGCATATTTACTTGTACATGTATATATGTGTTTATGAAGAGAAAGAAGAGTTTCGTTGTAACAGTTACATCTGTTACAACACACACAAACACATAGCATTACGATAGCATCACTAGTGTACTACGTGTATTGGTGATGTATACATATATTATTATCATTATTACAGCTGGTTTGTTAATTTGTATGGTTTAATTGTTCCATACACAATTGTTTGAGAATATGGTGAATTATCAGTCTTCAGGTACAGTACCTGGTATAATTTTACTAGGTTTAATGCATAAAAAAAATCAGGTTTTGAAAAATATCCAATGTTTTTCATTTCATTTAGAAAAAAAATACTACAAATCTTATAGCGATTAAGTGTCATTTCAGTTTGATATGACAAGATTTTATAATTTGTAAAAGGGTTTATTTCAGATTTTAGCTGGTTATTTATCCAATTCCCTTATAAGGATTTTAGTCAAATTTTCTATGTGAGTATTATGAAAGAATTACAGCTTGAGTGATATAATAATTTAATTTCTATACATAAATTGACAGATGCCTAATTAAGTGATCTTGACAGAAACCTCATTAAAATTTTCTGAATTTATCAATTTATCTCAGTTTTGTTTTTCACAAGTCTTAAATAGCATCGACAGAGGTGATTACTTTTTATCAAGTAAACACATTAAAGTTAGTGGACGATCCCTTATTACCAAGAGAACAGCTTCTAAAGTCGGTAGATAATCATTACTTATCCATTGGACAGCTTCTAAAGACAGAAGATGATCATGACTTATCCATTGGACAGCTTCTAAAGTCAGTAGATCATTACTTATCCATTGGACAGCTTCTAAAGTCAGTAATTGATCATTACTTATCCATTGGACAGCTTCTAAAGACAGCAGATGATCATTACTTATCAATTGGACAGCTTCTAAAGGCAGAATATGATCATTACTTATCCATTGGACAGCTTCTAAAGTCAGTAGATCATTACTTATCCATTGGACAGATGCTAAAGTCAGAAGATGATCATTACTTATCCATTGGACAGATTCTTAAGTCAGTAGTCGATCATTACTTATCCATTGGACAGCTTCTAAAGTCAGTAAATGATCATTACTTATCCATTGGACAGATTCTAAAGTCAGTAGGTGATCATTACTTATCCATTAGACTGATTCTAACGTCAGTAGATGATCATTACTTATCCATTGGACAGATTCTTAAGTCAGCAGATGATCATTACTTATCCATTGGACAGATTCTAAAGTCATTAGGTGATCATTACTTATCCATTAGACTGATTCTAACGTCAGTAGATGATCATTACTTATCCATTGGACAGCTTCTTAAGTCAGTAGATGTTTATTACTTATCCATTGAACAGCTTCTAAAGTCAGTAGATGATCATTACTTATCAATTGGACAGCTTCTTAAGTCAGTAGATGTTCATTACTTATCCATTGAACAGCTTCTAAAGTCAGTAGATGATCATTACTTATCCATTGGACAGATTCTAAAGTCAGTAGATGATCATTACTTATCCATTGGACAGCTTCTTAAGTCAGTAGATGTTCATTACTTATCCATTGAACAGCTTCTAAAGTCAGTAGATCATTACTTATCCATTGGACAGCTTCTAAAGTCAGTAGATGATCATTACTTATCAATTGGAAATCTTCTTAAGTCAGTAGATGATCATTACTTATCCATTGGACAGATTCTAAAGTCAGTCGATGATCATTACTTATCCATTGGACAGCTTCTAAAGTCAGTAGATCATTACTTATCCATTGGATATATGCTAAAGTCAGTAGATGATCATTACTTATCCATTGGACAGATTCTTAAGTCAGTAGATGATCATTACTTATCCATTGGACAGATTCTAACGTCAGTAAATGATCATTACTTATCCATTGGACAGCTTCTAAAGTCAGTAGTCGATCATTACTTATCCATTGGACAGCTTCTTAAGTCAGTAGATGATCATTACTTATCCATTGGACAGCTTCTTAAGTCAGTAGATGATCATTACTTATCCATTGGACAGATTCTAACGTCAGTAGATGATCATTACTTATCCATTGGACAGATTCTAAAGTCAGTAGTCGATCATTACTTATCCATTGGACAGCTTCTAAAGTCAGTAAATGATCATTACTTATCCATTGGACAAATTCTAAAGTCAGTAGGTGATCATTACTTATCCATTAGACTGATTCTAACGTCAGTTGATGATCATTACTTATCCATTGGACGGATTCTTAAGTCAGTAGTCGATCATTAATTATCAATTGGACAGCTTCTTAAATTCAGTAGATGATCATTACTTATTCATTGGACAGCTTCTAAAGTCAGAAGATGATCAATACTTATCAATTGGATATATTCTAAAGTCAGTAGATGATCATTACTTATCCATTGGACAGTTTCTAAAGTCAGTAGATCATTACTTATCCATTGAACAGCTTCTAAAGTCAGTAGATGATCATTACTTATCCATTGGACAGATTCTTAAGTCAGTAGATGATCATTACTTATCAATTGGACAGCTTCTTAAGTCAGTAGATGTTCATTACTTATCCATTGAACAGTTTCTAAAGTCAGTAGATCATTACTTATCCATTGGACAGCTTCTAAAGTCAGTAGATCATTGCTTATCCATTGGACAGCTTCTAAAGTCAGTATATGATCATTACTTATCCATTGGACAGATTCTTAAGTCAGTAGATGATCATTACTTATCAATTTGACAGCTTCTTAAGTCAGTAGATGTTCATTACTTATCCATTGAACAGTTTCTAAAGTCAGTAGATCATTACTTATCCATTGGACAGCTTCTAAAGTCAGTATATGATCATTACTTATCCATTGGACAGATTCTTAAGTCAGTAGATGATCATTACTTATCCATTGGACAGATTCTAAAGTCAGTAGTCGATCATTACTTATCCATTGGACAGATTCTAAAGTCAGTAGATGATCTTTACTTATCCATTGGACAGCTTCTAAAGTCAGTAGATGATCATTACTTATCCATTGGACAGATTCTAAAGTCAGTAGATGATCATTACTTATCCATTGTATAGATTCTAACGTCAGTAGATGATCTTTACTTATCCATTGGACAGCTTCTAAAGTCAGTAGATGATCTCTAACAAATCCAGTTAACAGCTTCAGAATTCAGTAGATGAACTTCTTAAATCAGTGGATGATTTCTAACAAATCCAGTTAACAGCTTCCGAAGTCGGTTGATGATTCCTTGTCCATGATTCAGTCACATACAATGTCATTCATTATCCTATTATTTAAGGTAAGGTAATCTTGTCAAGACAACAGTTCTTTTTTACTTATAAAAAACAATCCATGATAAAAAAATATCAGCTGAGATTGTGTGTTGATAAACATTTGTCATTAACTTCACTCATTGGTTTTTTTTACACGATTGCAGTAGTTGTAAAATGCCGATGCTCAGCCCGCAAGGTTTGTGAGGCTCATTTTTCTGTGAGTCTCATTTTGTATATATCCTTATATGTTTCTGTGAGGTATATTGTTGTGAGACATCTTTCTGTGAAGTACATTTGTTGTGAGGTTTGTATATAACAATAAGTACATTTCAAGGTCACATTTAGGTCATATTGAGGTCACAGTACATGTTCTATAAAAAGTGATGGTTTACCTGAGGTTTCAGTTGTACCGCAATACTCAGAAACAGATCGACATCGGCAACTGTGTAAACATCGTCATGTGATCATAATAAAGCGGCGATTAATCCATTGTTACTCGTTAAAGTTGGTTTTAATACCATCACATGAATGTCTTTTGTTTGATCCTTCATGTTTTTAATTTTAATTTTTTAGTTTTGATGAGTTGATAAGCAATATATTGTCTGGCATAGTTATTGTCCAAACATTTACATCCATTGGAAGAACCATCGTTAAATAATCCCCTTCCATGACCTCATCAATTTCACTATAATCGCCATGAAATACAACATTTATACAGAATTTAAGAATAGAACATTCTGGCTTCTGCCGCCATTGGGGGCGATCTATATGGTGTCCTACAAAAAGGACAAAGACGACCATTAATCCTATCGTAACAAGATTGACATATTGCTCGGTCATCGGGACAACAGTGGCACTTGATAAACCAAAACCTTTATAATCCTAATCCGACAACACCTACAAAGACTCTCGCCAGTTTTCAGTTTTACACTGATCTATTGCTACAATGAGTCCTCCCCAAGGCAACAGATTGAGACTTATCAATTGTGTAATTTATGCGTTACATATGTAGGACGACAATCTTACAAACTAGTATTTAATTAGAAACAGAAGTGTCCTGAACAAATGCTAAAGCAAAGTTTCTTTTATGATTACAGCCCATTTTCTTTTTGTAAATGAATCGTTACTGGTATACTGTCTGTCTACGTCTAAATCGGATTAGTGTCATTAAACCCGTCAACGGACACATTTTATATGACGTGTAAGGTTCCCACCTTCATTTTCGGTGTTGGTTTTAAATGGAAAACACAGTAGAAACCAGTTCTATACAGAACCAAAGAGACACAAACTATGAGTGTAAAGGTGACTCTATGTCAGAAACCTATAAATTTAGAAGAGGACAATTCTAACACAAGTGAATTCAAGGAATGCTTTGCCGTAGAGCAATCGTATAAGTATTGAGGTAAGTGGATTTTAAAGTCATAAAATCATTATCAAATATAAACTAAAACTACCAAACTATCTAAACTAAGAAAAGTAAAACAAATATCTATAATATGAAAGTTATCAATTTAGGGAATGTGTACAGTCAAAGGGAGATAACCTTTTTGAAATAAAAGCTTAAACAAACATCAAACATCACTTACGCATCAGTTATCATAAACTATCTTGAGTATTATCAAAAACAAACTGAATAACTATCATTGGTATATGCAATCATGCAAAATTAAACATTTTCAAAATATGTACATCAAATCTAATCATCAAGCCATTTAAAAAAAAAAAAAAAATTCAAAAAAACTACATACCGAATAATGGTCTACAAAATACTTTTAGTCTTTTAAAATTCTGTTTAACAATGGAATTATCATAAATTTAGAAAGCCACCAATAAAACATAAAATTTAGGGAATGTGTACAGTCAAAGGGAGATAACATTTTTGATTTACGAAGCAAGTATTGAGGTAGATTTTAAAATACAAGAAATGGATTTCTTTTGTCAAAACCTGAACAAAAAACATAACTTGAGCACCAGCTAGAGTATTATCAAAAACTAACTATATAACTTTCATTGGCACATGTATCATTTAAAAATAAACAATATCATTTCATTTTTTTTTCAAAACTTAAGCATCAATTTTAATGAGTACATTAATAGAGGATATTCAAACAAAATTAACTACATAACAATGCATGGCCTACAAAATACTTTTAAAACACTGTTTGAAAGTTTACAGTCAACTGGCACATTGCGGAGTCTTAATAAACTTACTGTTTAACTCAATACACCTAATGGTATTATCATAAATTTAGAAAGCCACTAATAACACATATATAACATTTAGGGAAAGTTTACAGTCAACTGGCACATTGCGGAGTCTTAATAAACTTACTGTTTAACTCAATACACCTAATGGTATTATCATTAATTTAGAAAGCCACTAATAACACATATATAAAATTTAGGGAAAGTTAACAGTCAAAGGGAGACGAAATTTTTGAAATAAAAGCTTGAACAAATATCAGTTGAGCACTGACTATCTCACTCACTAAAATATCTTGAGTATTCTCAAAACCTATCTTGAGTATTATCAAAACTCTTACTACCATTGACACATCTATTACGATGGATTTTATATTTTTATTGTGATTATTGTATAGTAACAATTTTATGAAGAATTTATATATATATCAAGATATTGTGTTATTGTGTAAATCAAATTTAGTGAACATGCTATTGATACAGTATATGGAATAATCAAACAAAATCCAATTTTATATGTAAACAGTCAAGTTCAAATTGTTCTTACATAACACGGTTAAACAAGACCATAGTGACCTGGTCAGCTAATTATGATCCCGGGCTTATCACCAAAACAAGGCCGCCAAACCGACCCTTGGTGGCCAGGATCACATGATGCGAAATTCTGCATTTATTGGTCAAGCAGTTAGACAATTGACCATCACTACGGTGACGAGTATTAAAAGGCTCGATCTCTCCCAAACAATCACTTTGGGAATGAAAATCTAAAGATCGCCTTGCTTTTATTTTAAGGTCAGACTGGATAAGTGAAACGGTACCTCTAACTTACGCCACCTGCGAATTTATCATCTCACAGCAAAAACAGAAAGGAAACAAAATATCCTCTTAAATCTAGTCTGATCGATGGTGGAGAAAAACAAAACCAAAAAGGCGAACATTCTTTCAGTTAGTCACTTCTTTCCACTCTACAAGCGTATGGACCAGCGCTCAGTGTTGAGAGACGGAAAGGAGTTAAAGGATGCTGTAGACCGTTCATTCATTGGTCCCGTGACAAGCTCCGGCCGGCAACCTCCAACGGAACAGACCATTGCATTTTTGGACAGGTCCTTCCTAGACCCACATCTAGAGGAGACCGCAGCATTTCCACAACGAGACTCCAGAGATCGACAGGACTCTGCCAACAGTCCCGTTCTGACCCAACCATCCCTGAACCTCAACCCTTTCGTCCAGCACAGTCCCGGAGACGACGACATCTCCGTCAACGAGGACATCGAGGCAGAGCCAGCCGCTTCAACATACCCATACGGTAGGAAAAAATTGTTTGGTATCATGCCAGGGGGTGCCTTGAAATTAGACAAATTCTCAGGTGATGGTACGCAGAGTTATGAAGCCTGGTTAGGTGATTTCCAGGCATGGTGTAATTTTTATGAACTTGTGGAAGCTAAAATGAAGCATGCATTTCCATTTCATCTTGAAAAACATGCTAAAGTATGGTTTGATAATGAACCGGTTCATGAAACATGGGACGGACTTAGGCAAGCTTTTGTAGCCAGGTTTAAGGCAGATACCGAATGTTAGACGGCTCACTTTATGATACGAAACAGGGACAATCTGAAAAAGTCATTGACTATTTGACTAGATTGCATAATGTAATGTCGAACAGAAAAATCTCTAACGAGTTCAAATTGGCAGTAGCGTTAAGTGGCCTTAAGCCAGAAATAAAATCAGTTGTGGCCAATAAGGAACCAAACTCTCTAGACGACTTACGTCATATGTCTATTTTGACAGAAAAGGCAATGGTCGTTACTACAGGCTCAGTTAATATCGCACAGTCAGATATCCCGACAGAACTTATCTTGGCCAGAATAGCCTCCCTAGAGGAGATGGTCGAGAAAAGTTTGTGCGTAGCAGAGCCTCACCAGCAATCCCCAAGGCATTATCCCAGGCCACCTTTTCAAAAACCATATACTCCTTATCATCCTGAACCCAGATCTCGCTATTCGATGCCATTTTCACCCCGTCATCACCACCCACACCTTACCCAAACCCCATTTCAACACAGTTATCGTCACAACATGTTACCCTCACATCGGCCCAACCCCAGTCAAAATTTCCCATGTCAAGGATGTGGCGGGCGATGTACAGATAGGTCTAGATGCCCAGCGCAAGGGAAAATATGTCATTATTGCCGCAACATGAATCATTTCTCGAGTGTGTGCAGAAAATCTCGTAAAAAATGAAAGATATGGCCTGCTGGCGTGTATTTACAATGAGTGTAGTTTATCATTAGCTGACATGAAGTGAGTTGTTTTTGTCACGCACAAATCTATAGCTTTGTACAAATAATTGTTTACCCTGGTTGATTGTCTGACGATGCTAAAGGTCCTAGGATTGTGAAGGACTTACAAGGTATATGAAGTCGTATTTTTATTGTACACGACTCCCTTGTGCATCAGATCGAGTTGACCTTGGGGTCAAGGTCTTACAACCAGGGGGGCATCTATTACGATGGATTTTATATTTTTATTGTGATTATTGTATAGTAACAATTTTATGAAGAATTTATATATATATCAAGATATTGTGTTATTGTGTAAATCAAGTTTAGCGAACATGCTATTAATACAGTATATGGAATTATCAAACAAAATCCAATGTCAATGGTCGTAGGATTCATACAGTTGATAATCCAGGCCTCGGCTTAATTGAAAGATTAAAAAGTACTCATTAGGAAGTACATAATGAAGCCGACTAGTACTTGTAAAGTCAGCCTAACACTAAGGTCATGATGTCCAGAACTGTCGGACTTTGTACTTTGATATATGTATTTATATGTAAACAGTCTCGTTCAACTTGTTCTTACATAACACGGTTAAACAAGACCATAGTGACATGGTCAGCTAATTATGATCCCGGGCTTATCACCAAAACAAGGGTACCAAACCAACCCTTGGTGGCCAGGATCACATGATGCGAAATTCTGCATTTATTGGTCAAGCAGTTAGACAATTGACCATCACTATGGTGCTGAGTATAAAAAGGCTCGATCTCTCCCGAACAATCACTTTGGGAATGAAAATCTAAAGATCGCCTTGCTTTTATTTTAAGGTAAGAACTTAAGGTTATATTGTATAATAAACCTCTGAATTGTAAATGTAAAAGCGATAATATAGAAAAAGAATGTTTTATGTTGTATAAGGAATAATTATGAGTAAAAGTAAATTATTATATATTTATAAGAAAATGGTTAACAGTAAATTATGAAGTGCAAGATAGAATTGATAATTTGTATTGTATATTGTATATAGTAAGTATTTAGTTTGTTTGTTAGTAAAATATTTAATTATGTAAATAAACTTTGGGAATGAAAATCTAAAGATCGCCTTGCTCTTATTTTAAGGTCAGACTGGATAAGTGAAACGCTACCTCTAACTTACGCCACTTGCGAGTTTATCATAACACGGCAAAAACAGAAAGGAAACAAAATATCCTCATAAATCTAGTCTGATACATGTATCATTTAAAAATACTTTTAACATGCATTGTTTTTTAGTCACAAACTGAGCATTAGCTTAAATATAAACATCAAACCTAAACTTCAATCTGTTTGAAACAATTCTAACTACATAACAAATATTGACACATGATGTAAAAGTTTTATTGAGTTTTTAAAAAAAAAAAAAAAATTAATTTTAATATATGAAATAGAATTTCCACATTAAAAAGTCATCAATTTAGAAAGCCACTAATAACACATTTATAAAATGTTGGGAAAGTTTACAGTCAAAAGGAGATGAAATTCTTGAAATAAAAAACTATCATTGACACATTTATCATTTAAAATTGTTTTTAGTCATAACCTGAGCATTAGCTTAAATATATACATCAAACTTAAACATCAATCTATTTAAAACAATTCTAACTACATAACAAATATTGACACATGATGTAAAAGTTTTATTGAGTTTTATAAAAATTACATTAACTGAAATACCGCCGCAGTGCTTCTCAGAAAGAAAAACAAAACAAATCAAAGATATTTTTATATATTTTTATCATATACTTATACATGTACAATTATACAATCTGTCTGTACCATTTTATAATCTGAACACATATATATATCTATATAACACTCATTTCATTAGATTTTAGGCCACGATGCTGTTAAACTGTTCTATCATCTACACACAATGAGCTATTTTGTAATTTCAAATACCAATTATTTTATAAATTACAACGAAGCTTTCATCATCATGTAATATATCAAATGATTTTTATCATGAAGTAACTAAATGAATACATTGAAATCGGTAATGAACTATGACAAAGTGTAAATTTAAATGACATAAATCATTCATATCACATTTACAATAATGAAATAACGAAATAATTATGTACAATTCACAAAGATACATGAACTTTATTTATAAGTGAAAATAAAGACTCTGTTTGTGCATTGGGTTAAGCTCTCTCCACAGTGCTTTGCTTGTGGGCGATAACTCCCGTCTGAGACGGTTTTACGCTCGGGAGCCAAAGGATAGTGCTCATTAGATCGTGATCGCTTTCGCTCACCTCCAAATCGACCTCAAGGATGTACCCCCAAGTCACCCTCTTTGGGTATTGACAGTTCGTCGAACTTATCGGCGTTTTCTATCCAACGGAAATCCCCTATTGGAAGTGGCTCTGATATGGCTTTACCATATAAATTGTTACAATCCGTATACATGATATAAGGATCAGGATGGGGGGGATCGTAAGATTCGGGAATGTAGGAATTGTTGGCTTTTGCATACTTGTTAGAAACCATAGAAATACCCTCTTTTACTCCGTTCTCAAAGAAAAGATACATGTCTGGTTCTGTGACTAATTCCAAGTGAACGCCTGTCATTTTCAAAGCTGCCTGCCATGCCAGACCGGGAGCGGTGTAAAAGTGGGCGGCGTCTAATCCGTAATAATTTAGACACATGGTTCGGAAATTTTCAAACACGTCGGCGAAGTCCGTTTTGAGAGACAGGTCGTGATTCAGGTTGTTCGTCATCCTTTGTTTGTTTCTTGTTTGATAATTAATCTTTCCTTTGTATTTTGTTTGGTGATACATCTAGGCTGTCTAGTTTTCGTTTTAACACCGTAAGCTGTGGTTGAGTTTCTCTCTGCTCTCCGACGACTTCAGTCACATACCTGGATTTATATATTGCGCCTTTTTTTGTGAGCGCATGCTCAGTCAGCTAGATTTTAAAGGACAACCACTTACGCTTTGGTTTAGTGTTCTGCATGAATTGTTTTGGTGTCTCTCTGATATATAACCGGCCACCCTTTTGACCTTTGTTTTGGCGTGCACTACGCCTGATCTTAGCGTTGACCTTTTCTTGACAGCTAGGCTTTTCAGCGATGACCTTTTCATGACCATCAGGCTTTTCAGTGATGTCCTTTGTTTGGTCGTTTTTTCCAATGACCTTTGTCTGCTCGTTGACTGTTTCAGTGGTGGTATGTCCTCATTGTTGTCAGTTTTATAAATCTTTTCCGTCATCTGCTTCAGACAAAAGGTGTTCGTATTCCGCCTTCGGTATTAAAATAATTCTCTTGCTAAGTAGTTTATAAAAAATATGGATAATATGTTGTATATAATTTCTGTCAGAAACTTGAGTTGTAGATCGGTTAACGTTAACAAAACCACTTTCTTTTGCTTGTCTGAGGCCATCAGCCAAAATTCGATCAAACATTTCATATTTTAGGAGATTACGCGGTATTCTCTCCCGGCAAGATTCTATTTCGAAGTGGAGGTAATGGAGATGAAATGCTGGTCATATTTACGTCAGAAGGTGAAACGTCAATTAACAGGTAACCAAATCTTGAAAAACGTTTTGTACTATACAATTGACTGAAATTCTGATGGTGAGATTTACACAAAACATTTTCATTGAATGTGGACTGTCTACACCTTCTGTCATACAATCGTCGATCACTAGTAACTTGTGACCGTCGATTTTTCCCCCTTTCCTCAAAATGATCCTCGTTTGGTTGTCCTTGATGAAATGTTTTTTCCTTAAGATTGCTGCGTAACTGATCAAACATAGGCTGTCAGGTGTCGTAACAGAGAATGATCTTGATGGGTGCTTCGCTAAACATACCATCGACATGTTCTAATATATGTTTAGTTAAAAATGTCTTACCACTTCCGCTTGCCCCGCATATCATGATTCTGCACGGTGACTGGAACTTGACTAGACTCTATTTGACATACCATTCTCTCGTTCGAATAAAAAATGAATACTAGCAGACAAAACTTGGCTATTTGAAGTATTTATTTACATTTTTAATGGCAGCACAACAACTCTGATTATTAGCACAATAATTAACATGACATGGGAATGCATTTGATATGAAATCATAAACAAAATGGTCGTTTTCTATATAGTTATTCCCAAACTGATTAACGATAGAGTTCATAGATATACCTCTGCATCTATTCAAGAGATAATACAAACAATATTAACCGCAAACATTTGAAACATTACTCTGTAATCGCTTATTATTGTATGCATTTGCCTTGAATGAATAGTATTCTGGTGAGTGGCCATAGCTTTCGAAAAAATCTTTTTTGTAGCCGATTTCCAGGACGATCACTCGAGTCCGTTTTTACAATAAAGCCACAGGGGAAACCATTTGACTTGTGAGGTATTTGATCTCGAGCAAACACTCCACTGACTACTTTTCTCATTACAGAATCTGAATTTATTACATCGAGAAGCTGACGAGTGTTCATGGTGATACCATGTCCCTTGCAGCGTTGATTTCAAAATAGCCGGGGTACTCACAGTAGATGAAACAAGACACCGCTTCCGCCAACGCAGTCCCAAATGTTACCTCCAGTCTCACGTTTCCTTGTTTGAGTAAGCTAAGATACTGACTCGTTCTGAATGTTGGTTCTAGGTTAAATGTGTAAAGGGAATAGCCCAGTCCGATATCGTCTCTCTCTAAATTCAACACGCTATCACTCAATCATTTGCCGGTGCATTGTGGCATACTCCTCAGTACTGGGATGACAGTCTGCCCTCCATTATCGCTGTACTTTAACTTCAGGGGATTACCACCAACGGGTATACCATCTACGTACAGTCCGATGGATGAAATGTCGTAAGATTGAAAAAAACAGGGGTTTTGTTCATAGTTACCCGATACACCTGTAGCATTTACAAATCCAACTACGACTACATTCGGTCTCAAACCCTGAAATATATTATCGCAGGTGAAATTGTAGAACCTGTTGGAATGGTCATCTGTTTAATGAGAGTCTGAGTAAATGGGTATTTGGCATTAGTCCGTTCGAGAGCTTGACTTTGATAATATATGACGGCGGGATTAACTTTGACTTCACTCACGCGCAGTCGAATGTCTTCAAACACAACCTTATAATCTGCCGTGACATCACCCGACATTAGACAAAATTCAGGTTTCGATCTGTGCAGTTTGACGTTGACGTTAACTTGGTTTAACAGATACATATCCATCTTGAACAAATCGTGGTAGAGTGGTCCTACCTTGCCCACCACCTTTAACCCCTTCGAAGCGTTTTGCTCTGTCGAGAAGTGCATTATTAGAACCCGTTCTGGGACTATCTGCGTCCATGCTACCTTCATCGTCTTGCTTCCACAGCTGAGTAGACAATTGCGACGTTTCGGCGTCCTTACCATACTTCATTAACACATGGAGGTAGGCTTTGTAGGCATAATAGTTTGTTGTCGATACGACGGTCTTCCCCTGTTAAGTAACGTCCACTTGTGAAAACAAAGTAGGTTAAAATAAATTTACGGGTCCTGCATCTTCCGTATCGCTTATTGCAGTTCCATCTGCTTTAACAATTTTAACTTTTGCATAGACGAGACTGTTTTTCAAATCTAACAATTCTAATCCGTTTTGACCGGAAACTACGAATTCGACGGGTGAGTCGCTGTTTTTTTTGGGAAATGGGTAACACGTCTTGATAATATACATTTTCCACAGCCGTTTGTGTTGGAGGGAGATCGAACAGAGCCAATTCCGATGGTTGTGCTTCTCTAAACAAATATGAGGCTTTGCTCGTCTTTTTTGCCTTTGTAGATATTTTGGTATGACGTTTCTTAGGCGACTTCTTAGTAGACTTTTTTGTTGACTTTTTAAAATTGTTCCTGCTCTGCTTCGTTGTTATAGTCGATTTACGTATTTTCATCTGCTTTCTGGAGGTGTGAACACGACGACGCTTTGCTGACAAATGACGACTGGACGAACGCCTATGTCTTTTAAGTTCAGATTTGACCTGTTCGACGACTTGCTGCGCTGGCGACACCATGCTAATATCGATGTCTCGGGTTGGTAAAGACTTTTCTCCTTCGTTACTGTTTTTATCTATGGGATTCATAAATTCGTAAGAATTCTGTGATAGACCACCACCCCATTGTTTTACGTTCCTGTTCACGTTGTTTGCAGAAGCATTTTCCTTGCCTTGTGCCACATCTTGGTCGTATTTTATCCACTTCCCTACATTATGGAGGTACATATTTGAAACATTCATGCTAAAAACGGAAACTGTTTAAAACGAAGTGTAACCGTCGCTCGTCCTTTAAGAAATGAAACAGGGTCTCCTTTACCGGTCTTTATATTGATTTCTATGGCTCTGATTTCAGTTTTTCTCACGGGAACGTAGAATGGGTTGTCGGATGTCTGTGACCAGTTACCTACTTTCAACGCTCTCACCACTCGGAGAAGGCTTTCCTTTTCTCCATCGACAAACGTTTCACCGAATATGTCACTGTGTAAGTAAATATTTTGTTTCGTTTTTGATGCAGCCGGTGGTAGGGCTATATCCACTAGCGCTACTTTCCATAGGATTGAAAGTGTGATCGAAACTGTGCAATATTGTTTTCGGGAAAATATGCTTGACTCCTATCGCTGTGAATAACTACGTAGTGTGACATCTTAAACTCTCGCAAGGTCTTTGATATCTTTTTCAATAATCCACTGGTTATATCGAATACCTTCGAATTTTACAAGCAATTCGATCTGTCCACGTCTCTTACGCTTCTTTAGTTTTATTTCGATGAACCATAGTGCATTTTCGTCCTTGTCCACTCTTTGTAGTTCAGACTGGTAAAAGTTTCTTTTAATGTTCTCGTTTAAATAGTCGACTAATTGATATTGTGGAATACCCTGCCGTAGAAATCGCCTGCTCACTTTAAAAATTTCGGAAGATCATTGTTGCTGATAAGCTCTAGTGAAAGGTTACTTTAAATGAGAAATTCTCACAAGACTTCCAATCTTCAATCTAAAAGGGTTTCTTTTACTTTTCGCAGATTTTACCTTTTGTTTTGCTGGCTTCATCTTCTTAAGATACAAATAGGCAAATACATCGGCTTTATTGGAATCGTTTACGTCTCTTGATGGTAGCTCATTTAAGGACCTATGAGGCGTAGCGTTGTAATTCCCAACAAAATCTTGTAATTTGTCGATGTATTGATAAGTTCTATATTTTGTAAAGTATCTATACATCATCGTCTTAAGCGTTCTGATTACCCTTTCTGCATAATTAGCCTTTGACTCATTCTGGCTGGTAAAATAGTGTTCGTCATGTTCTTCACACCATTTCTTCATTAATTTATTGTTTATCTCACCTCCTTTGTCACTACGCATGCGCTTTGGTACTTCGCCTCTTTCAATGATTTTTTAAAATGCATCTTATACATCTCTGGCTGTTTTTGTCATTACAGGTTTGACCCATAAGAAACGAGTGAACACGTCAATGACGACGAGAAGAAAGCGATAGCCAGAATTCTGCTTTGAGAGGGAGGAAACGTCTGCAAGATCTATATCGTATTGCTCATAAGGACCGGAAACTTCTACTTGTGCTCTTTTAAATGAACGCCTTGAAGGTTTCTGTATACTGTAATCGTCGAAACTTTGTATATATCGTCTAATTTTATAAAGACCTGGTGATTTAACATAATGCGACAAAGAATTATGTACATAATCTTTTATTTCAAATAAAAATATTTTACAGCGTTTTGTTTTTAATCTTATTCTCTAAACGAATCATGGACATGGTCATATGACTGACTTCGTCTTTCCATTTTTCTGTTGTGAGTTGTCTGGCTCTCCATTCTACACTACATAGCTGCGATATAAAGTCATTTCTTGCTTTTCTCGGAATGTTAGTGTTTACAGTCTCTCGAATGAAGTCACGTATCACGCTCACGTCATCCACACTATCAAAGGCGTTCTGAATACTCCACTGTCCTTCAGTGATTTTCTTGACGTGATATGCATATACAAGTTTTAAAAGGTTGTCCATTCTGATACTATCTGACGAGTCCATTATCAGAAAGTCTTCAACAAATCTGCGAAGGATGTGCTAAGTTAGAATAACAACACTCTACTGAAAAGTGTTTGAATTCCAAATAATTTAAAGTTTTACCACTCTTGTAACATGTAATATATTCCCTTAAACCTTCGTAGAAAAATCCGTCACGAGCCAGCTAATATGGACAAAGTCTACAAGGCCACTGTAAGAACGTCACTAACCGATCTGTATGACTTGACATGTGTCTATGAGCTGGGTAATTGGTAACACTGTCCATCTTTATGTAAACAATCGAGTTTCGTCAACACCTATCTTCTTGACATATTTCTTTATTTTTATACTATAGTTTTCGATAACGTAAGAACCATTACGCAGTCGTTGATCTTGCATGAGATAGTTTAGCGATCCAGAAGGAATACACGATTGTAGGGCGGATTCACACCAAGTCTTTTCCACTTAAAATGGTTTGTTAAGATCAATGCTTTATCAAAATGTAAATCCACCACATCGTCATAGGGAAGCATCACACAACGATGTCCTAGTTGATTGGCTAGTCCTTCTTCACATCCCGTACATACAAAAAGTTCAGTTATCTTAGATCTTACTGCATACGCCTAAGAAAGACATCAGATTTTTTAATATTCTTCTATAGGCCTTTTCGATTTCCTCGAATTAATAGTCATGCAGTATTTTCTTAGTTAACGTCCATTTCTTAGTTGTCTAAAGACATGTGTTTAAACTCAAAACACCATTTGAAGATAAAGGCAATCTTTTGACCACCTTGCGTGCTCCGCTTTGATATCGTCAAAAAAGGTCTAATGCTTTAACGAAACACCACACATGAAACAAGTAACACAGTCTTCATTGTCTGTATAGAAAAATCCGTTATTTGCTAGTTGATATGGTGAATGATAACGGTGTTTTGGCCAGTAAGTTAATGTATCTAAGCGCTTGTTACACTTGATCAACGATGGATGAAGGGGTTGTATTACGTTTACGGTGTGGCAAACACTGTCAGTTTCACATGCCATTTTCCATAAATGAATAAACGCACTGTAGGCTCTCCGTTTGAAACAGCATTTTTTTGAAGAAGTCACCTATGATTTGTAAACTCTTTTTTTCCTCACGTAAACAAACTTTCACCTCACCTTTGACCTTCTTAACGACGACTTACTGCGTTAACCCTATGCGACAGGTAATACTGCTAGCAGAGATTTCGCAGACATCGATGTTTCCACAGTTGACGAGATCGATCTGTTTCTGTGCCATGGAATACAACTGAAACCTCAGGTCAACCAACACTTTTTATAGAGCATGTACTGTGACCTCAATATGACCTAAATGTGACCTTGAAATGTACTTATTGTTATATACAAACCTCACAACAAATGTACCTCACAGAAAGATGTCTCACAAAAATATACCTCACAGAAACATATAAGGATATATACAAAATGAGACTCACAGAAAAATGAGCCTCACAAAATTTGCGGGCTGAGCATCGGCATTTTACAACTACTGATTGCATTCACATAAACTTTAATCGTTGACCTAGCAATCCTTCGGGTCCTTTTTGCTTAGAAAAAAAACCGAAGAGTGAACGTAACAGTATAGCAAACTAAAAATCGATGAAATTAAGGCAAAATATGAAGAGGGGAAAGATTTACAAGGACGCACTTGAAGAGTACAAAACAGAATAAAAACGTTTACAGATAGGTAATTTGTCGCCTGCTTCAATGACGAAACCAAGAAATGTTTTGACAACTTCCTCTCTGTCCATATGTACACTGATCATTTAATTGTTGATGCCGCCGTTGAGGAGTTGTTTGTTGAAAACGCCTTATCAACTTATCAGTGAAAGTGATCTGAATTTCAGATGTCTGTAGTAGTTGTGCACAATCCATGAATTCGTCATCTCAGCAATGTCCATCTCAGAGGCAATAGTTTGAAGAAGGTAGGAAATGGTTCATAGTTTTAAGCTGTGTTTGTGACAGGTTCATAAGAGCTCGGGCAGATCCCAATTCGGGATTCTACATCTTGTCTTCAATATTATCCTGTAGCTAGTTGGTTTTCCCATTATTATTTCGGCCTGTCATTCCACACACCAATCGACAACTGTCGCAGTTGTTGAATGTAGAGTTCTTGACTTGCTTCAAGTCGGAAAGGATGGTTGCACCAAGACTGATACACAAATCCAACAGTGGCTTCAACAGAGTAGCGTAGTTGATGAAAACAAACAGTAGTGTCTTGGTGTCCTCTGGGGCTGGGATTCCTTGATGTTCACTGGCTCAATGTCTTGACGGGACAACGAAACTTTAGACAATTCAAAAATATTGCATGTAAGTGTACGGAATAAAAGCACGGGCACAACCACTATTGTTTCCTGCTGTGTTCCACTTCTGAAACATTCATTACACAGACCAATGAACAATGCTTGGTGGTAAGAGTCGTCCTTTGATAATGGAATCACATGGACCTGAGCTTTTTTTACAGCTATATTTGGACCTAAACCAATCTAATTAAAATTATATCTTCACATCGCTCCCGTTTACTGATATGTCGCGTAAACGGGAGCGATGTGAAGATATAATTTTAATTATATTGGACCTAAACTAAGGTGTTGGGGTAATTTTACATGTTTTAGACTTTCGGTAAAACTGCCACTCCCAATGCTTATAAATATACGAGAGCATTGGGGTGGCAGCTTACCGTTGTCAATCGGCCGTGATAGTACGTCATTTGAGGTGCCATTTCCCACCGAGCGCCCCTAAAACGTCTAATTATGCAACCCTGCACACCAGGAGAACCTCTAATATGCATCATGTAGCGATTCTCAAGTCCCTCTTTGATTCGTGTACAGTGGATAGGGACATTTTTGTTAAGCCAATTTTCAAAATATTCCGGTTGCAACGTCTAAATATTTAGTACCGTCTGCAGCCATTTAGATAGCAAATGACGTATCGGTCACGAACGTATGTCCCTAGAACTGTCAAGGGCGTTAAAATCAATGTTATTGTGCGTTTTATCACATATCATGAAAGTAAAACATACGATATCAAACCACAGTATAAACTATGGTTACCAAATCTGAATTCCTAAACGCAGCAGACAACATCTTGTAGGTAGGACTACAGTACCAGTCTACACAATTAATTATATTAGAGTAGTCAACGGTATCTACATCTTCTACAAGCTATCACGGGTAGTGAGGAACACCATTCAACTGTTTCCACTACATACGAACACTCATTTGGCGCGGTAATAGCGTCACATACTAATAAAATAATTTTTCATTTGGTGCAGAAATATTGCTCGTCAAAATGAGACTTTCCATAAGCAAACAACACTTTTGCGTACCATCTAAAAAAAAAATCAAATTTTTGGTATCCAATGTCAATCTAAACATATTGAATTGCGACATAATGTTAGTAAAGGCAAATTCGTCACATAAGTAAGGGTTTCAGTTAATAATTCGACCAAAAACACATGTATCAAAATGGCAAGTACTTTCAGGCCGACAACAAATTCTTTTCAGGTATTTATATAAATCTAGAAAATTTCTAGGCGGTATTTTGATTTAAGTGTTGTAAGATGGCTGAATGTAAGACGCAAACGATACTTTTAAAAAGATAGAGTCTACTGGTTGATTGTTTTCTGAATACACATTGCATGAAAATGGAAAATGAGTAATAAAATAATTCGTCACATAAGTAAGGGTTTCAGTTAATAATTCGACCAAAAACACATGTATCAAAATGGCAAGTACTTTCAGGTCGACAACAAATTCTTTTCAGGTATTTATATAAATCTAGAAAACTTCTAGGTGGTATTTTGATTTAAGTGTTGTAAGATGACTGAATGTAAGACGCAAACGATACTTTTAAAAAGATAGAGTCTACTGGTTGATTGTTTTCTGAATACACATTGCATGAAAATGGAAAATGAGTAATCAAATCTCTCAGAGCGTCGTTTCCATAAACAAGCATTGAGTCGTCAGTACATTGTACACGTACCAAAGTACACTTTTAGAAAAACAATTACTTGCATTGACGGCTCTGGGTCGACCATACAATTGCAATTAGCGTTGAGATATATGGGTATTTTCAATTTGTATGTAATGCATTTACACTGAATCAAAACCAACAGGCATTATATTAATGAATATAGTTGACGAGATATGCGTCGTACCACGGACTTAGATAACAGGGATTTCTAATATAATTCCGTGGTCGTACAGACCAAATTTTTAAGTTTCGTTATGTTACATGATATTTCATAGCTGTTTGAATTAATAATATAACTTTTCCCTTCTTATACTTCTTATCAACATATTTGAAGGTTTTAACTGTGTTGAAGACTATGGTGACGTTATTTACGTCACATCTTATTATTATGACATCGTATTGCATTTTTGTCACAGCTAGGGTGACGAATATATGGGTGCAAGGCGAATTTGCCTGCACTAACGTTATATCCAAAAAATAATTTATGCCTATACTGTTACCTATTACAATTTTGTGCATATAAAAATAGTATTTATACATGTTGATTGATTGATATCAGGTGATGCAATATGCGTACTGTAAAGTTCATGATAATAACATTAATTAAGTGTGGACACTTTATATATAGAGCTAGAGCAGTGGCGGATCCAGAGACCTATCTGGGGGGGNGTAGATTCAGCTTGTGGTTGTTTTCGCTGTAATTAGGTTGGTCCATTCCTGTTTTATTTCAAATATACCCGCGTTATAGGTAGTAAGACATCCCTGCAAAAAAGTATATATTCACGATACCTTAGACCACGGAATTATAGACGTGCTTTGATAGATTGACCAGAAGGAAGGCGCTTAATTAATTATAGAAGCGGTAATCCTACCACACAGCCTTTTTTTGTAATTCCATTAAAATACTTATTGCATCTTAACTTTTTTAAACGGATTTTAATGGATGCAGGAATTTTTTTTATATAAAAAATGTTTTTAACTGTCCCTGCTACGAGTCGATCCCCATTTGGCCTGACGAATACAGTCGCATTCAAATTGATTCTCGCCAATGCGTAGCAACCGCTGTATAAACAATATGGCGGCCGTGATTTAAAGTTTTGACTGGCACGATAACAGGACATACATGTCACGATATTGTCGGACAGGGACCGTAATTTGGATTATACAGTGATTTCCAATCATGGATAGAGGTACAAACTTAGACAGAAGCAAAATATTGATTAACTGAGCGTATAAAACTACATAACACCAGTGTTGTGTGTAGCAGGTGCCCGTTTACTGTTTATAATTAATTGATTGGTAGCCGTATCAATTATTGATGACGTCTTTCATCTCCGCAATGTGACTTTGTGCTAATGTCGTTCCTTCATTAATAATTGATAAAGCGAAATGGTAGTCTGTATGGTTATTGTTTTGAGGTCTCAGAATACATAAATATTTATTAAGCAGTTCAAAACGTCCATGGAAAGATGCACAGTTTAGTCGCATAAAAAATCACAGAGAGAACGGACAGGGAAGGCTAGAATCGTGCAACCGTCTACTGTCATATAAACTTGTCTAGTTGCATGCTTGCAAACATACCCAGTGTAAGAAATGATATTTTTACGTTTTAGTGTTTCAATGTTCACATGTAAATTAAAAAAAATCGCACACAAATACAGGAATAGCAAATGAGTTGCATGCAAATAGCTCATAAATCACTCCTTTATCATATGAGAAGACTAAACAGTTCGAAATATTTGGCAATATCAGGATATATTGGGATAGTACTGTTGCACTGGCTATTTATGTCCACTGTTCCAACAATCTGTCTAGCTAGCCAAGTCAGCCATATTGCATGACACTATAAACAATCATATCAATATAATGTTGTACTTAAAAAAAAGTGCAATTCATTGCTCAGATTTAAACATATGCTTTGTACCTGTGTATTGTTGTACCAGTTTATAATTGTACCTGTATATTCATACTGTTATCAGATTTTCGGCCAAAGAAGCCAACAGTATATTTGACTCAATGTACCAGTGGCAGAGTTCCATTGGATCAATGTCAGGGATAGAGAACATTTTCAATATGAATAATGAAAATAATGTTCCAGCTTGTAGGTTTATTTCAAATTAGGTTTTAGGCTATAATTCTAAAGATGAAATTGTACACCACTGGAGTATGAGATAGGCTTATTACAGGACAGTGAAATAGTAGATTTGTAGACCTGTAAGATATATGGATGGCTTATTGCCAGGCATAGTCTTATTGCCAGATTAAATGGTATTCTCATACTAAGGATGGGCAGCGTCATCCTTGTAAGATTATTGTTCTGTTTTCAAATTATGTTTGAAAATCATGGTGATAGTTAAATAAAGCAACGGAGAATGCTTGAAATACCTAATGAAAGTCATTGATATTGTTTAAGACTGATCAAATGAACAGATTCATGGTTTATTATCATTGTAAAATATTGATATAGTAAGTAGGTTGTGCTGCCAACTTTTCCAGCCATATTTGGCATTATAAAGGGGATTTGGCAATATATCAAGGAAGACATGTAAAAGTATTGACAAGGAAAAAGAAAATAAGCTGAGATTGCAATATATTGATTATATGATTTATTTTGTTATAATGTACAACTGTCATTACAGCCCTACAACTAATGCACTGGTACGGAGTATCCATATTCATTTCCAGTCCAGGCTGATTTAAAACAACTGTAAACTCATTATATGTACCTGAAGCACCGAGGTTATTTTGTTTTAATAGGGAGATTAAACCTAGAGGCTTTAGCTGAGGAGGAAGATGAAGAGGAAGTGGAAAATACAAAACGAGTAAGACACATTTAACTATCAACCAAAAGATAAACATGACCCTGCACATGGAAACATATAAGCTGTGGTGCTGTATTAAGCACTTAACTGACTCAGTGATAAAAAGCAATGTGAAAACTCATCAATATTTTTTTTACCATTACATAAAATTTAAGAAACTCTTTTTATTTCAAGGACAGTAGATTTTGGAATTAAAAAAGGATTTAAAAGATATGAAATTTGTTTCTGCTGTATTACAGGACAGTTCAGATGATTCGGACAGTTCGGGAGATGAGGAACCAGATCCCTCTGCTAGACGTGAACCTAACAAGTTTGACAACCTCTGTGATGGTGTTCTCAACTCTATGGCACTTGTACACGGCTCCATCAGAGAGGTAAAAATAATTTGCAGAAATATTGACATGTTTACAATAAAAGTTAACAAACCCCATTATAAGATTTGTATATTAGTTGTAGTTTGTTTAAAGGGACATATCATGAAAAAGAATATTTCATTTATTGATTGTATGTGTTGTCTGCACTGCCTGTTATATTCCTTGCTATCCCCATATTCATAGTCAATTCCAAATGTCCAGGTTGACCACTCGATTTGTATGGTAAAGCCCCAATAAATATTGCGCGGATAACGTCACATGACAATTTCAAAACGATGCAGGTTTTTTTACAAACAGAAGCAGGTGGCAAAGGGGTCCCATATCAGCATCTTATGTTCTGACCTCTGACCAATTTGGATCTATTCTTGATGTTACTGAAATTGCTAACATTGTGTTTACTCCCTTTAAATCTTATACACAAAGTTTAAAATTTGTTTTGATGAGCAAAAATGTGAGATTCTGGAATTTAAGAGGACATTGCTATGAACCTCACAACAAAGCAATAACTTAAACATATGTATATGGTGATTTTTTACGTTACATAAAATCCAAGCTTTTGTGGTCCATATTCTTTAAAGTCTCAATTTGATAAGAAGACAAATATTATTCCTTTATGATGACAATAAAATTTTACATAGATATGCTAGTAATATTATAGGAACATTAGCAATACATTTAATTGATTAAATTGTTGGCTCCAGCTGCTGGACATGAAGGATGAGATGCTGAAACATGCTTTACCTCCAACACTGCTGATCAAACTGGCCACCATTACAGGGAAGGTGTTCAGGAGGTCAGTATATACAACATATATCTCCTGTTACTGATGTAAATCACTTCCAGCTTATCACTTAATTACGTATTACAGTGTGAAATAATGTCAGAGGATGTGAGTTCACACCATCTTTATTTAGTTGTGTGTCATTCGAGGAATAACATTTTGTTATTTAGTTCCTAATAATTATAGCTCATTTACTGAATCTTGTAGGTTATATTTGAACATTGACTCAATCACTAAAGATAATAAATAACTTAATAACTCCAAATTGATTTGATATAATTTGGATTAATTTTGTTATATATATCGATGTTGACATTTCTCTGTACAGTATAAGTGATCTGAACATGCCGGTCAATGAACTAGTGAGATTAGTACATGTGTACTCTACTCCTTGGGAGGAAAAAAGTACTGCCCTCAAAAAACTCCATGAGGACTACGAGAGCAAACAGCGACAACTCAACATTGCAATCAAACGCCTACAACTTGTGGACGCACATGTAAGATTGATTTATTTGAATTTATAAACTGCAGCTAATGAAAATATAATGTAAAAACAATTCTGGTAGCTGAAAATGTATATTGGTAACCATATCATTTTCCATATGAAAAGTATCAGGTCTGACCTGAGAAATATTTTTTGAGAAATGATTACTAGCTGTTTTGTGGGACAAAATTAATTTCGACAACTTTTGTTACAATATATATTCTTTGTTTTCTTTCAGTCTAAAAGAATTGCCAGAGAGAAGAGAATTATGAACTGGGAGAAATTATTTGCCAAAATTATGAGTAACAAGGGACACGGGAGAAGGTGGAAGTTCCTCATAGAGACCATCAAACAGAAGGCTCAGCTCGGGTTGGTACACTGGAAACTTCTCTAGGAGCTGATGGCAGCATTGACGGAAATTTTCCCTTATTTTTATCAAAAACTGGTCAAATTTTTAAAGACCACTGTCTCTTTCATAAATTACAGGGATGAGAGGAACAATAATTGACAAAAAATCGATGTTTTTTTATAAATACAGGAAAATCTGTCTAAACAGAAGACCACTGACCAACATTTCGGAATAGACAGGTTTCAGATTGATTGTTCATACTAGTGGAAATATATGTCATGGGATATAGTTTAGTGTTGTGTTTTTTTATTCTACTGGTGCATGTTACATTATACTTACTTACTGCTCTCATACTTGACAGACTTGAACATGTACAAGAATACTCGAAAGCATTAGAGGAGAGTTCTGAGGAGGAAGGCGAAGACGATGACGAAATTCCTATAAAGTTGAACAGACAGGATGATGGGGGTGATAGCGACAAACTTTCAGTATGTATACATAGTCTTTACAGCTTTATCAACGTAGTGTACCAAGCTGCTCAAATGACATTGATACAGAAGTATGTAGATTGTTTAGCAGAAGCATCTGTATACAACAATTTTATTGATACAGAATAATCAGTTTGTTGTAATTAGGGCCCACATAATTTTGCTCATACTTGTTAGTAACTGGTATTTGTGGGATAACATGCATGTGTAATGCCTTTTTACCAATATTCTGAAATCTAAAATTATCACTGTGGCTTCTGCTTGGCATGCATGGGGATATATACAGTCAGACACACAGAAGGGCCCTTTTTTGATAAATAATGATTATGGAGAATTGATATTCTATATGATTTCATAAAATATATTTAATATATTTAACAAACAAATCTGAAAATTTAGTAATGGAATAAATCTTTCACACCTGACTTTGATTTGATTTGATAAATGGTCATTACATATGAGCATACTGAGATCTAACAATGTATCAGTACTATCTACAGCACTGTGCTATACAGGAGTCTGTAGTCATGTAATATTGTGTCTCCAAGAGTCTGTAGTCATGTAATATTGTGTCTCCAGGAGTCTGTAGTCATGTAATATTGTGTCTCCAGGAGTCTGTAGTCATGTAATATTGTGTCTCCAGGATTCTGTAGTCATGTAATATTGTGTCTCCAGGATTCTGTAGTCATGTAATATTGTGTCTCCAGGATTCTGTAGTCATGTAATATTGTGTCTCCAGGATTCTGTAGTCATGTAATATTGTGTCTCCAGGATTCTGTAGTCATGTAATATTGTGTCTCCAGGATTCTGTAGTCATGTAATATTGTGTCTCCAGGATTCTGTAGTCATGTAATATTGTGTCTCCAGGATTCTGTAGTCATGTAATATTGTGTCTCCAGGATTCTGTAGTCATGTAATATTGTGTCTCCAGGATTCTGTAGTCATGTAATATTGTGTCTCCAGGATTCTGTAGTCATGTAATATTGTGTCTCCAGGATTCTGTAGTCATGTAATATTGTGTCTCCAGGATTCTGTAGTCATGTAATATTGTGTCTCCAGGATTCTGTAGTCATGTAATATTGTGTCTCCAGGATTCTGTAGTCATGTAATATTGTGTCTCCAGGATTCTGTAGTCATGTAATATTGTGTCTCCAGGATTCTGTAGTCATGTAATATTGTGTCTCCAGGATTCTGTAGTCATGTAATATTGTGTCTCCAGGATTCTGTAGTCATGTAATATTGTGTCTCCAGGATTCTGTAGTCATGTAATATTGTGTCTCCAGGATTCTGTAGTCATGTAATATTGTGTCTCCAGGATTCTGTAGTCATGTAATATTGTGTCTCCAGGATTCTGTAGTCATGTAATATTGTGTCTCCAGGATTCTGTAGTCATGTAATATTGTGTCTCCAGGATTCTGTAGTCATGTAATATTGTGTCTCCAGGATTCTGTAGTCATGTAATATTGTGTCTCCAGGATTCTGTAGTCATGTAATATTGTGTCTCCAGGATTCTGTAGTCATGTAATATTGTGTCTCCAGGATTCTGTAGTCATGTAATATTGTGTCTCCAGGATTCTGTAGTCATGTAATATTGTGTCTCCAGGATTCTGTAGTCATGTAATATTGTGTCTCCAGGATTCTGTAGTCATGTAATATTGTGTCTCCAGGATTCTGTAGTCATGTAATATTGTGTCTCCAGGATTCTGTAGTCATGTAATATTGTGTCTCCAGGATTCTGTAGTCATGTAATATTGTGTCTCCAGGATTCTGTAGTCATGTAATATTGTGTCTCCAGGATTCTGTAGTCATGTAATATTGTGTCTCCAGGATTCTGTAGTCATGTAATATTGTGTCTCCAGGATTCTGTAGTCATGTAATATTGTGTCTCCAGGATTCTGTAGTCATGTAATATTGTGTCTCCAGGATTCTGTAGTCATGTAATATTGTGTCTCCAGGATTCTGTAGTCATGTAATATTGTGTCTCCAGGATTCTGTAGTCATGTAATATTGTGTCTCCAGGATTCTGTAGTCATGTAATATTGTGTCTCCAGGATTCTGTAGTCATGTAATATTGTGTCTCCAGGATTCTGTAGTCATGTAATATTGTGTCTCCAGGATTCTGTAGTCATGTAATATTGTGTCTCCAGGATTCTGTAGTCATGTAATATTGTGTCTCCAGGATTCTGTAGTCATGTAATATTGTGTCTCCAGGATTCTGTAGTCATGTAATATTGTGTCTCCAGGATTCTGTAGTCATGTAATATTGTGTCTCCAGGATTCTGTAGTCATGTAATATTGTGTCTCCAGGATTCTGTAGTCATGTAATATTGTGTCTCCAGGATTCTGTAGTCATGTAATATTGTGTCTCCAGGATTCTGTAGTCATGTAATATTGTGTCTCCAGGATTCTGTAGTCATGTAATATTGTGTCTCCAGGATTCTGTAGTCATGTAATATTGTGTCTCCAGGAGTCTGTAGTCATGTAATATTGTGTCTCCAGGATTCTGTAGTCATGTAATATTGTGTCTCCAGGAGTCTGTAGTCATGTAATATTGTGTCTCCAGGATTCTGTAGTCATGTAATATTGTGTCTCCAGGAGTCTGTAGTCATGTAATATTGTGTCTCCAGGAGTCTGTAGTCATGTAATATTGTGTCTCCAGGATTCTGTAGTCATGTAATATTGTGTCTCCAGGAGTCTGTAGTCATGTAATATTGTGTCTCCAGGATTCTGTAGTCATGTAATATTGTGTCTCCAGGAGTCTGTAGTCATGTAATATTGTGTCTCCAGGATTCTGTAGTCATGTAATATTGTGTCTCCAGGAGTCTGTAGTCATGTAATATTGTGTCTCCAGGATTCTGTAGTCATGTAATATTGTGTCTCCAGGATTCTGTAGTCATGTAATATTGTGTCTCCAGGAGTCTGTAGTCATGTAATATTGAATCTCCAGGAGTCTGTAGTCATGTAATATTGTGTCTCCAGGAGTCTGTAGCCATGTAATATTGTCTCTCCAGGATTCTGTAGTCATGTAATATTGTGTCCCCAGGAGTCTGTAGTCATGTAATATTGTCTCTCCAGGAGCCTGTAGTCATGTAATATTGTGTCTCCGGGATTCTGTAGTCGTGTAATATTGTGTCTCCAGGAGTCTGTAGGCATGTAATATTGTGTCTCCAGGAGTCTGTAGTCATGTAGTATTGTCTCTCCAGGATTCTGTAGTCATGTAATATTGTGTGTCCAGGATTCTGTAGTCATGTAATATTGTGTCTCCATGTTTCTGTAGTCATGTAATATTGTGTCTCCAGGATTTTGTAGTCATGTAATATTGTGTCTCCAAGATCCTGTAGTCATGTAATATTGTGTCTCCAGGAGTCTGTGGTCATGTAATATTGTCTCTCCAGGAGCCTGTAGTCATGTAATATTGTGTCTCCGGGATTCTGTAGTCGTGTAATATTGTGTCTCCAGGGGTCTGTAGTCATGTAATATTGTGTCTCCAGGAGTCTGTAGCCCTGTCCTATTGTCTCTCCAGGATTCTGTAGTCATGTAATATTGTGTCTCTAGGAGTCTGTAGTCATGTAATATTGTGAATCTCCAGGCGTCTGTAGTCATGTAATATTGTGTCTCCAGTAGTCTGTAGTCATGTAATATTGTGTCTCCAGGAGTCTGTGGTCATGTAATATTGTCTCTCCAGGAGCCTGTAGTCATGAAATATTGTGTCTCCAGGATTCTGTAGTCGTGTAATATTGTGTCTCCAGGGGTCTGTAGTCATGTAATATTGTGTCTCCAGGAGTCTGTAGTCATATAATATTGTCTCTCCAGGATTCTGTAGTCATGTAATATTGTGTGTCCAGGATTCTGTAGTCATGTAATATTGTGTCTCCAGGCGTCTGTAGTCATGTAATATTGGGTCTCCAGGAGTCTGTAGTCATGTAATATTGTCTCCCCAGGGCTCTGTAGTCATGTAATATTGTGTCTCCAGGAGTCTGTGGTCATGTAATATTGTCTCTCCAGGAGCCTGTAGTCATGAAATATTGTGTCTCCAGGATTCTGTAGTCGTGTAATATTGTGTCTCCAGGAGTCTGTAGGCATGTAATATTGTGTCTCCAGGAGTCTGTAGTCATGTAATATTGGCTCTCCAGGATTCTGTAGTCATGTAATATTGTGTCTTCAGGATCCTGTAGTCATGTAATATTGTGTCTCCAGGAGTCTGTAGCCCTGTCCTATTGTCTCTCCAGGATTCTGTAGTCATGTAATATTGTGTGTCCAGGATTCTGTAGTCATGTAATATTGTGTCTTCAGGATCCTGTAGTCATGTAATATTGTGTCTCCAGGAGTCTGTGGTCATGTAATATTGTCTCTCCAGGAGCCTGTAGTCATGTAATATTGTGTCTCCGGGATTCTGTAGTCGTGTAATATTGTGTCTCCAGGGGTCTGTAGTCATGTAATATTGTGTCTCCAGGAGTCTGTAGTCATGTAATATTGTCTCTCCAGGAGCCTGTAGTCATGTAATATTGTGTCTCCAGGATTCTGTAGTCGTGTAATATTGTGTCTCCAGGAGTCTGTAGTCATGTAATATTGTGTCTCCAGGATTTAGAAGAGGAGGAGAATGAGGAAGGAGGGGTTGAGGAGGAGAGTGAGAAGGCTGATACAGAGGAAGGTGGGGAAGAGAGTGCAGAAAACCAAGAGGAAGACGGCAAAGAAGAAACCGAGGACCCAAGCAGTCGTGTTGGAACACCCAAGGTAGGTTTCACTCAGAAGAAGGTACCAAAGGACTTTACAGCTCCCCTTCTGTTGTAGATAACTCTTATAGTGAGTGCCAACAGTCTTAACAGGTCACCTTCTGTTGTAGATAACTCTTATAGTGAGTGCCAACAGTCTTAACAGGTCTCCTTCTGTTGTAGATAACTCTTATAGTGAGTGCCAACAGTCTTAACAGGTCTCCTTCTGTTGTAGATAACTCTTATAGTGAGTGCCAACAGTCTTAACAGGTCACCTTCTGTTGTAGATAACTCTTATAGTGAGTGCCAACAGTCTAAACTTAACTTCATTTTGTAACAAATTGTGTCATTTTACATAGGTAAATCATGCAGTAAGATGACGTCCATTTCTTATGAAACATTAGCTTTATGAACCTGCATTATTGGCGATTCGTTTTATGACCTCTTTTTCATATTTATATTATTGTATTACAGAAAGTAAGGTTTGCTGACGAAAAAAAGGTTGAGCCTACAAAGGAAGTGTCGACGTGGACTCATGAGCCGCAGTATGACAACTTCCTGTACATGCGAGTGTTTACACCAACGGGACTGGACCAAAAGGACATCAAATGTATGATCAAATATGGAGCTAAAACCCACAAAACAGGACGACTCGATCCCGAGGAACAGGAGGTACCTAGTTACAAACAATATTTATAAATGGGGCTATATCATTGCGTTGTATGTCATTTAAGGGGTTTTTGTCTTTAGGGAGTATATATAGACATTTCATGTATGTTTTTAATTTATTTTGAGCATGTAGAATCTCACTATGGAAATTTCAAAACGTTGGCAAGTATAGAATCTTGTCTTGCATTGCTTGATTATTGTCTATTTATTAGAAATTCAAAAATGTATGGGTTACAAACTCTGTGGTTTTGTTACAGCCCCCACCTGAAGAACCCAAGCCAAAGGCTAAAGGTCTAATTGGATCTAAGGGAAAAGCTTTACAAGGTAAAATAAGTTTGATCTTTATTACTGATCACAAAATTGTTTGTCTTTATATTTCATGTTTACAGATATTTTTCATGCGTTTATTTTTTTCAATAATGTAAAAATATTGGTGAAAACCAAATCCTTAAAAAATATAAACAATGTCTTATGTGGAACCTTGTTGTGGGGTTTATCAGTGGGAAAATTATATACAATGTCTGATGTGGAACCTTGTTGTGGGGTTTATCAGTGGGAAACATATGTGTTTGGACATTTGCAGTGTATCCCTCTTAATTTGGTGTCATAGTTATTGAGATAGTGGATATTCCACAGATTGATCTTTTTACTCTAATTACCAAGTTGTTCAACAACAAAATCAAGAAAAGTTTGATTTAAATTGATTATGAAAATATTTGTTTGAATACAACTGATAAAAATCTAATTGATATGTCATTTTTCATGTACCTTATAGTAGATGTTGTAAACATATTTTTGTTAGTTGTAAAGTTCAGAAATGTGTCTTTATGCCTGGGACAACTCAGAGACGATAAGGGACTGGGGTGAGAAATGTGGCTTTATGCCTGGGACAACTTAGAGATGATAAGGGACTTGGGTGAGAAATGTGTCTTTATGGCTGGGACAACTCAGAGACGATAAGGGACTGGGGTGAGAAATGTGGCTTTATGCCTGGGACAACTCAGAGACGATAAGGGACTGGGGTGAGAAATGTGTCTTTAAGCCTGGGACAACTCAGAGACGATAAGGGACTGGGGTGAGAAATCTGTCTTTATGCCTGGGACAACTCAGAGATGATAAGGGACTGGGGTGAGAAATGTAAAATCAGTTGGATTTGTCCATAACCTCAAAATTTTGAAACAAAGTTAGTTGTGATATCTGCCCAAATCATTAAAGTATTGTTGCTGCAAATATATCGATTATTGACAAGGGTTTATGGAACCAAAGTATCTGACCAAACGCAGTTACTCAGTACACTAACTCAGATATCATAACTCAGAGGGTCACTGTGTCCTAGTTCCTCAGTACACTAACTCAGATATCATAACTCAGAGGGTCACTGCGTCCTAAGTGTTTGCTGCTTTACATTGTAATTCAAGGTAGGGAGTCCCACCACTTCTGTCCTGTATACAGGCCTTGAACAGTTATATTCCTGTTATCTTTCCTCTATATTTATACTGAACAATTATGTGCTGCAGGCCTGTTTAGGGAATTAGAACATTCTGAAATTATTCCAGTTCTGTTGCAGAAAAGTATTTAGATACCGTTTATAAATATCATGACCCCTAGCACACAGGGGTTAAGCTCCCTGCTTTATGATTAAAAGGCATGGAGATTGAATCCCCATGGTGAAGTGGATTTTGTTAAAAAAGTGACTCTCTACCTTAATATATATTTCATTCTGACAGATTATTCTCATTTCATTTCATCCTACCATTGTTATTCTTATTTACAGAAACAGAAACAGGTATATGGAATGTCAACAGTATATTCCTTTTTTTGTCATATAGCGGTTGCCATTTTTGCCAGATTTAGTTTTTCATCCTTTCTCCTTGATTCATTATAATATACCTGATTCCCTTTTTAGAATAACATTTTTTTCCATTCTCCTTGTGTTTATTAGGTTTTCTTGGTGATATGAGCTTATGAAATATACATCATTTAATATCAGTTATATGTATATTTACCTTTGGTAATTCTTAAAGCGTGCAAGCTATGAACATTTCAAAATAAATCTATCACCTTTGTCATGAAGCAAACAAACGTTTTACGTTGTAGACGATAAAGAATTTTAAAAAATAGAAAATTTTAAAACAGCTTTTGTTTTCTGCTTATGAGTAGAAGCTTGTGAGAAATACATTGCGATCCAGAAATTGCAATGTGTGAAATTTTCTTGTTACATTGGATCGGTCTAGAACACATGTATTTCATATGAGGCATATTTTTGTGTTCCAATATTCCCGGGGGGACTATAAGTTTGCACTCCGTCCGTCCGTCTGTCCTTCCGTCCTTTTTTCCAGTGAATATCTTCTGTACTATTTCACCTTGAGTAACCAAATTTGGTGTACAAGGACATCTTGGGATGGCAGAGTGCAAGACAAAGGTCACTATGACCTCACTGTGACCTATGATTTGACCTTTGACCTTAACCTTTGAAAAAAGTTTGTCAGAAGCATATTTTCTGTACTATTTCACCTGCAGTAACCAGATTTGGTGTACAAGGACATCTTGGGATGGCAGAGTGCAGAGTGCAAGAATTAGGTCACTGTGACCTATGACTTGACCTTTGGCCTCCACTTTTGAAAATGTTTGTCCGGGACATATCTTCTATACTATTTGAAATAGTTTCACCTGGAGTAACCAGATTTGGTGTACAAGGACGTCTTGGGATGACGGAGTGCAGAGTGCAGAATGCAAGAATTAGGTCACTGTGATCACACTGTGACCTGTGCTTCCTGTCATGAGTGTACTGTTTGTTAAATATAGAAATCATTACCGACGGGGGGACTATGGATTGCCTTGCAATACTTTGCCTTGTTCAAGAGTAGTCATGATCATGAATGTGAATATTTTGAGAAGTTTAAATCAAGCATGTTTCAAGAAGAACAGATACATGTATGATCTCCAATGATTTTTTTCAGTAATTAAATCCTTACATAGAAATTGTTTTACAAACACATTTTCAAATTGTAAAAACAACATGTTCATCCAAGTTCTAAGCAAGATCTATGGTGATGCTGTAAATAAAATTGGAAGAATTTAAAATTTTCAAAAGATGTAAAAAATAATTTAGTCTCTGAAGAGCTTCAAAAGAATTGAAAGTGAAAATACTTGGAACTAGGCTCTGTTTTATCTAACTATTTATTAATCTATTTATTTATATACACATACACAATAATCAATCTTTTGGTGATTATTTCTAATATATATTGTACTCTTCACTAACTACAAGTTAACTAATATAGTCTATCAAATATAGGTATGGGGAATTTAAAAGGTTCCTAAGGTACGGGGGATTAACAGATTAATTTACTTGTACGTATGGGGATTTAAGAATGTATGGAGAATATGTTAGTTCTACTCCAGGGTCAGGGTGTAGTATTTGGGTCAGAACTAAGGCTTGATGAGGTTCTGTCTCCGAACTTTACATTTGAGGGTTTTCAATGATTTTTTATTGTGATAATTATAATATAACATCCTTAGAAATACATATTTCATCTCATAAAATTTTGTAGATATCAGATTGCTAGAACTGGTTTTATGATTTTCAATTGGTAGTTGAGTGTTGGATTTTTCGCCATTGCACCAGACTGTTTCTCATGCATGCTTCATAACCTTGACGATAGCATGCCATAGTTTGTCTTAAAATGTTATACAGGGGTAAAGAATATCTTGCATGTTTTACTTTTTGTATACAGTGAAACTACTGTCTGTTTTGTATGTATTTGAAATAAAGTTCTTTCCAATTTTTGTAAAAACCTATTTCATTTACACAGTTTTTCTAGTCATGATTGATTTCAGCAAATTTCAAAGAAAGCATTGTATGGCAAATGTATTCTTCAAAAGCATCAGTTATATAGACTCTGATGAACTTTTATGATATTTAAACCAAAGATGTTATCATAACTATAAAATGTATTCTGGTACAGACAATTTAGGACAGACATTGAATAGACATTTTAGAAGAAGAGTTTCATTGGACAGACAGTTCAGGACAGACATTGGACATACAATTTAGGACAGATGTGGAACAGACAATTGAGGACAGACATTGGACATACAATTTGGGACAGATGTGGAACAGACAATTGAGGACAGACATTGGACATACAATTTGGGACAGATGTGGAACAGACAATTGAGGACAGACATTGGATATACAATTTAGGACAGATGTGGAACAGACAATTGAGGACAGACATTGGACATACAATTTAGGACAGATATTTCACAGACGTTTAGGAGTGGAGACATTGGACGGACAGTTTTGTTGATATAGGTCAGACAGTGAAAACTGTAAAGAAAAAGCAAAGGGCTACAGTGTGATGTGTGTTAAAACAAGTTAATATATTTTATGCAGATAAGTTAGAGAAAAAGAAGAAGGCAGAAGAGAAGGCCACCAAGTCAAGGTATCATCTGTTTTTATCTGCTCAAATTATATATATCTGTATGCTTACACTGAATTGTGTATTACTAAATCTAAAATAATTTTAAATCAGTAATTGTTAAATCAGGTTTGCAAGCACAAGATGCCGTTAACTGTTGAATGAAGGAAATAGAAAATAAAACTGGCAAAGTGTAATTCTTTAAACATATGATTCATTTGATTCAAATGTTATTTCCAACAATGATTTACAACTAACACCTGTGTAGAGAATGAAAACTGTTTTATGAGGCCAAAAGAATATGTGCTTCCTGTCACGACCCTGACCTTTTTCATTTTTTGTTGTAACCTGATATTGCATGATAAATTTTTAAGAATACTGTTGAATTCAGCACACCTGTTTAATATCAGTAACAAAGGTGTATGGGGTATATGACCTTGATTTTGGATATACAATAGGAAACAAATATCGTTTGGTCTGGTTTTACCTTGTAATGGGTTTTAGATTTGAGGAGATGTCCTTTGACATCCCTGAAGAGGTACCAGATGGGGTATGGACCAAACCAACCAAGGAGGAACCTCAGAACATACAAGTGTCTGTTCATGTTGGTCCTCAGGAGGAAATCTTCGCCATGGCAACCATAGACATGGAGGATATCAAGGCGTTGGTAAGTTTGATCTCAATAACAAAGTCTTATTCAAATAATAGAATAACAGACATTTATAATCAGTGACATCTCATTCCCAGTCATTTTTGGTTTCTGGATTAGTTAAAAGAAAATTTCATATAAAACATATTCAATTCCTGAACATAAAGTTTGAATTCAGAAAGTGGAAATTTTGTTCTTGTAAAGTTGAGGAAAATTAAATTTTAAGAATATTAAATAATTGATGCATTGTAATTTTATCATTAGTGGTAAATGAATGTTAGTCAGTACAGATAAAGCAATGTCAGCAGAGTATATATATATATCATGATGCCTTCACGACCATATCACCGTTTCCCATCAGGATTTGAAGGAGGTGTACCTACCTGAGCCCCATGGGGATGACGACGTCCCGACGACCCCCAGAGGTCGTGGGGGAAGAAGTGATGTGGGCGACTTTGACTCGCTTTCTGATGATGTGGAGATCAGTCTACCAGGAGAGGATGTTAAGAAACAGCAAGAACCTGTGGCCAATGAACTTGTAAAGGACATAGAAGCTGTTCCGTTCCCCTTGTTGTCGGTTAACCCTGCTAAAGGTGACTCCATGCATGCATCTTGTGGCACACTTCCACTTGTCATGTACATAGGCAAACGTCTCAAGCCCCAGGAATTCAATCGACAGTGTGGTGAGTGAATTTAATGTTTATTACATAAGGCTAAGAACATTAAAGTAATATTGCATGCTTATAACTTACAAATGGAGCTTAAATAAAATCAGGTAAATATTGTTTTAATCTTGTACAGTGATATATAATTTGATAGTTAATAATTTTTGTTATGATTTTTGTTTTATTACAGATGATATTTATTACCAGTATATACAGGTATTATATTTACAACAATATCAATGAATATTTTAGGAACAATGACCTTGAACTCCTTGGTGTTTGATCTGGCTGGTATTGACCTTGACACATGGAGGAAAGAAGACCTGAACAAGGAACTAAGAGATCAGGCCAGCTCAGCCCTACGCTTGACCCCTGAACCACCAAAGGAGCCAACCCCCCCTCCCCCACCCCCGAAGGAACCAACTCCTCCTCCCCCTCCCCCTAAGGAGCTTACACCACCTCCTCCAAAAGAACCAACTCCTCCACCTCCTTCCAAGGAGCTTACCCCTGAACCAAAGGAGGTGTGTACCTGTTACAACAAACATTGTGATGTCATTTGTAGAATCATATCTTGCAGTGGTATATTCTCTCAATAAATCTGTGTTTAGAAGAGTTTTTACCTGCTCAGAACAACTTATACATCAAAGACTTGACTACTCTGTACAGCTAGGATTTCTCACTCAGTGGTATTTTCACCTCTCTGTTGGAAATTACTGATAAGTGCAATGTTGACTGCAGTTTCTAATTATGAGGACTTAATAGCGACTTCACTAAAGATATTTTACTCTCTTGTTAAATTTGCTTATTCTTCCTGTTTATTGAGTATTGAGTTTAAATTTAAGAGTGTGAGTAAATCAGAGGAGGACCTTAAGCTATAATTTGGTATGGAAAGATTTGAAATTCACAATTTCAAAATGTGTTATCAATTATATCAACAGCATGCAACATTTGTTTTATAAAAGCTTTCATTTACAGTTAACAAAAGCTATCAGTAAGAACTTGAGGATGATTATTTATCATCGTTTTTTTGTTCCAGGAAATGATTCTCAAGCGTGATTTTGATGAGATGATGGACAAACACAACAATGATCTCCATAACATACAAGAGGAATATGAGTAAGTCTAACAATCTACCCAGCTACAAACATGGGTAGCAGCACAGTCTACCCAGCTACCGACATTGGTAGCAACACAATCTACCAAGCTACAGACATGGGAATAAGGGCAGTCTACCCAGCTACAGACATGGGTAGCAACACAATCTACCGACATGGGTAACAACACAGTCTACCCAGCTGCAGACATGGGTAATATCACAATCTACCAAGCTACAGCCATGGGTAGCAGCACAGTCAACCAGCTACAGACATGGGTAGCAGCACAGTCTTCCAAGCTACAGACATTGTTAGCAACACAGTCTACCCATCTACAGCCATGGGTAGCAGCACAGTCTACCAGCTACAGACATTGGTAGCAGCACAGTCTTCCAAGCTACAGACATTGTTAGCAACACAGTCTACCCATCTACAGCTATGGGTAGCAGCACAGTCTATCAGCTACAGACATTGGTAGCAGCAAAGCAGCACAATCTACCCAGCTACAGACATTGGTAGCAGCACAATCTACCCAGCTACAGACATGGGTAGCAGCACAATCTACCAAGCTACAGACATGGGTAACAACACAGTCTACCCAGCTACAGACATGTGTAGCAGCACAGTCTACCCAGCTACAGACATGGGTAGCAGCACAATCTACCCAGCTACAAACATGGGTAGCAGCACAGTCTACCCAGCTACTGACATGGTTGGCAACACAATCTACCAAGCTACAGACATGGGAATAAGGGCAGTCTACCCAGCTACAGACATGGGTAGCAGCACAATCTACCAAGCTACAGACATACGTAGCAGCACAGTCTACCCAGCTACAGACATGCGTAGCAGCACAATCTACCCAGTTACAGACACAGGTAGCAGCACAATCTACCCAGCTATCGACATGGGTAGCAACACAGTCTACCCAGCTACAGACATGCATAGCAGCACAGTCTACCCAGCTACAGACATTGGTAACAACACAGTCTACCCAGCTACAGACATGCGTAGCAGCACAGTCTACCCAGCTACAGACATGCGTAGCAGCACAGTCTACCCAGCTACAGACATGGGTAGCAACACAATCTACCCAGCTACATACATGTGTAACAGCACAATCTACCCTAGCTGCTATCGACATGGGTAGCAACACAGTCTACCCAGCTACAGACATGCGTAGCAGCACAGTCTACCCAGCTACAGACATGCGTAGCAGCACAGTCTACCGAACTAGAAACATGGGTAGCAGCCCAGTCTACTCAGCTACAGACATGGGTAGCAACACAGTCTACTCAGCTACAGACAAGGGTAGCAGCACAGTCTACCCAGCTACAGACATGTGTATTCTGAGCATCTTTTAACAACTTCTTCTGAATACCCAAGAGGCCTAGCCTAGGTTCATGATATTTGTCCTGTAGCATATAGGGATAAAGGGCTATCAAGTTTATATAATTGAATGACCTTGAGCCACATTATTTAAACTGACTGACTGAATAAACAGTTATTGTCTATTGGATAACCATACTTGATTGCTCAATAATATAAAATTTTGATATATCTTAATATAATACTTATTTGCCTTCATATGTAACATATTTTTAACAGGAAGCGCCTACAACAGTTGACAGACAGCCTGCAGTTGATGGAGGAAACACGCTTCCAGATGCAGGAACAGTTGAAACAGCAGCAGCAACAACAGCAACAACAGATCGAATACCAACAACAACAATTGTTAAAGCAACAGCATGCCCCTCGTCCACCACAGCGCCCCCTGTCTCAGGAGAGTCGCCGGTCAGCGAGTAGCGCCACACGACGGGAGGCCCAGCCACAGCCCCCACCACTGGTGCCCGTCAACACTGCATCCCCTACCATGGAGACCATTCCTATCCCTCCCAGGTCCAGTCCTAGGTCAGTTTAACTATCACCCGTTGATCATATAATGGACATCTGTTTTGTGCAATTCAGAAGCTGCGATGGATGAAATTTATATGTTTATCTCACAACTATATTTGATATCAGAAAATATGTGTTATTCAGTAAAAGGTTAACTTTTGTCTCAAAAATAGATAGAGTTATAAATTGCTTTAAGTTGAACATGATTTCACCTCTTGATGCAAGTTAATACAAAGTGACTATATAGACCCTTTGGGTCAGGTGCTAGAAAATTTTGTTGAAAAACTGAATCATCTTATAGTATGAAATAACCTTGTATGCATCTGTCACAATAATAAAGTGTATTGTATTTCTCAATGTGTCACTGGTGGTGTTTACCTGCTGTATACAGGTAGTCTACCTACAGTGTGACCCAGTGTCAGTTGTCTACTGTTACAGAGCCTGGCAGGTAGTCTACCTACAGTGTGACCCAGTGTCAATTGTCTACTGTTACAGAGCCTGGCAGGTAGTCTACCTACAGTGTGACCCAGTGTCAATTGTCTACTGTTACAGAGCCTGGCAGGTAGTCTACCTACAGTGTGACCCAGTGTCAATTGTCTACTGTTACAGAGCCTGGCAGGTAGTCTACCTACAGTGTGACCCAGTGTCAATTGTCTACTGTTACAGAGCCTGGCAGGTAGTCTACCTACAGTGTGACCCAGTGTCAATTGTCTACTGTTACAGAGC
This sequence comes from Mizuhopecten yessoensis, assembly GCF_002113885.1. Lineage (NCBI taxonomy): Eukaryota > Metazoa > Mollusca > Bivalvia > Pectinida > Pectinidae > Mizuhopecten > Mizuhopecten yessoensis. The sequence continues at coordinate 1,091,507 of NW_018408912.1, read as the reverse complement.
CTGGCAGGTAGTCTACCTACAGTGTGACCCAGTGTCAATTGTCTACTGTTACAGAGCCTGGCAGGTAGTCTACCTACAGTGTGACCCAGTGTCAATTGTCTACTGTTACAGAGCCTGGCAGGTAGTCTACCTACAGTGTGACCCAGTGTCAATTGTCTACTGTTACAGAGCCTGGCAGGTAGTCTACCTACAGTGTGACCCAGTGTCAATTGTCTACTGTTACAGAGCCTGGCAGGTAGTCTACCTACAGTGTGACCCAGTGTCAATTGTCTACTGTTACAGAGCCTGGCAGGTAGTCTACCTACAGTGTGACCCAGTGTCAATTGTCTACTGTTACAGAGCCTGGCAGGTAGTCTACCTACAGTGTGACCCAGTGTCAATTGTCTACTGTTACAGAGCCTGGCAGGTAGTCTACCTACAGTGTGACCCAGTGTCAATTGTCTACTGTTACAGAGCCTGGCAGGTAGTCTACCTACAGTGTGACCCAGTGTCAATTGTCTACTGTTACAGAGCCTGGCAGGTAGTCTACCTACAGTGTGACCCAGTGTCAATTGTCTACTGTTACAGAGCCTGGCAGGTAGTCTACCTACAGTGTGACCCAGTGTCAATTGTCTACTGTTACAGAGCCTGGCAGGTAGTCTACCTACAGTGTGACCCAGTGTCAATTGTCTACTGTTACAGAGCCTGGCAGGTAGTCTACCTACAGTGTGACCCAGTGTCAATTGTCTACTGTTACAGAGCCTGGCAGGTAGTCTACCTACAGTGTGACCCAGTGTCAATTGTCTACTGTTACAGAGCCTGGCAGGTAGTCTACCTACAGTGTGACCCAGTGTCAATTGTCTACTGTTACAGAGCCTGGCAGGTAGTCTACCTACAGTGTGACCCAGTGTCAATTGTCTACTGTTACAGAGCCTGGCAGGTAGTCTACCTACAGTGTGACCCAGTGTCAATTGTCTACTGTTACAGAGCCTGACAGGTAGTCTACCTACAGTGTGACCCAGTGTCAGTTGTCTACTGTTACAGAGCCTGGCAGGTAGTCTACCTACAGTGTGACCCCGTGTCAATTGTCTACTGTTACAGAGCCTGACAGGTAGTCTACCTACAGTGTGACCCCGTGTTAGTTGTCTACTGTTACAGAGCCTGACAGGTAGTCTACCTACAGTGTGACCCCGTGTTAGTTGTCTACTGTTACAGAGCCTGGCAGATTATATTGTTATGATAGAGATATTAAGGCAGGACAAAATAGGTCCCATCCAGACATAAAAAAAAAAAAAAATTTAGTTTGAACTTTTCTATTTTCTAGCCGACCAGAAACTGCTCCAGACATGAGAAAGTCTCACCCTCTGCCATCTGTACGCCAACCTAAACCTGCCCGGCCGTCCCGCCCCACCCCTCAACACTGGGGGCCAGGCATTCCGGAGGATGTAAGTGACAACTTTACATTGTCAAAATATACCTTGGAAAATTTCATTCACATGATTTCTGCAACATCAAAACATGATGTAAATTTTAAATGTAAATTCTTGCCCACAGCCAAAATCAGTGGTCGTTTCTATACTGCAGATAGTTTGGTGTCAGTCCCATGTCAGAATGACCCCTTAACTAGTTCAGTTTTCTTATAAAATTAATAAAAGCAATTTTAAATATTTAATATTGAAGAAGAATATGTTGATCATGATCATCATATCAATACCATGTTTAGCCTTCAGGTACAGTTTTTAGAGAAAAAAATAAACATGTAGTTTTGTTCATTTTCTTTTCTTCAGTGAAACCACTTGAACATGGTCGATAACTGTTACAAACAACTGTAGTATTAGGTCAATAACTGTTACAAACAACTGTAGTATTAGGTAGGGATTTATACATCTTTTGAAATGATCCTGATTGAGAACACTGCGTTAAATACAACAGGTTTTGAACACTGTAGAGGTTAAATAACTTATGTGTGTCGTCTTGTCAGTTCCTGGACCGTCTGGCCTGGTTCGAGGAAGAGTCAAACAAACATAAGGAGGAGATGGTCAGCAAGATCTCCAAACAAATCCAGGAGGACATCGAGAGGAAGCTAGCCGGTCAGCACAAACTCAGCAAGAAAGAGGAGGAGATATACGATGCCCTCAAAGGTCAGTGTGTTAAGAGAGGTCAAGGTCAGTGGTGTTATAGGTTAAGGTCAGTGATTTTAGGATGAGTGAAAAGTTAGGATTAGAGGTCATGTGCATTTAAATTTCTTTGAATACTTTAGATTGTTCGTATTTGATTGGTCTATTGAGGCAAAGGCTGATTAAAGAATTATCATGGAAATCCATACTCCCATTTATTTTGTCTAGGTTTTTAGAAAGGCTAAAATCCATATGACCACATATTATTTAATGAATTGAACTGAAGTTTTGTTTTTATTTGTACAATTATCTCAATATTTATTGTTTGTGTTTGCAGAAGTGAGTTTACCGGCATTGTTTATGCCATACAAGAGAGGTACAGTGTTCAACCCGAGAGCCCACCAGTACTTTCATCCCAATGGTACGCAAACTTTAAACAGATGCACATTCTGGTTGTAAACTTCTGTTGGTACATCTCCTATATTGGCTGGAAATTTTGAGGCTGGAGGGACATATTTTGCTGTTGTTGTGTTTGGGGATAAGTAACACATGTGTACAATGTCTCATTTCATTTGCTGCCTCACTTACCATCGATATAATTCATGGTCCCCATTTCTGTTTTCTTATTATCTTTATACCTCTCCCTCAATGCATTGCAGAACCCCAATAAAACACCAAAAGTTTGTTGGACAAATGGTGGCAATGTAATGAGTATTCAATTTATATGAATGATGATTTTAAAATGTCTGTAATAAAGTTACAAGATTGTAGAAATAAATTCCTCCCCTTAAACTATTATTGGATAATTTACAGGAGTTTTGAATCCTCAGAGCTTCTCAGTAATGATTTATCTCCACTTTTCTTACTAACGTAATGATTCTTAGGTATCTTAATATGTAGTTTGAATGATGAAATTTGTTACTTTGAATGATCTTTCAACAGTACATTGTTAAATGTCTCTACACTAATGTTGTCTGTCAATTACAGGATCCAGTGATTTACGATTGACACAGCCTCCCTCCATGATCCAGTTACCTCCCTTGCCAAATAAATCGGTATCCTTTTTAAATGAACTAAGAAAGGTTCAGCAAAGTATGGTATTAACTTAAAGATAACAAACTTGCTGGGACATGAATATAGATATAACATAGCATAGGTACCTATACATGCCGTTACTGGATGTAAGGTAGCTCAGTTGCTCAGTGACCGGTGTCTTGTTTGAAGTCCCATGACTGAACCCTGGTCAGCTGGCTGTTGCAATTTTCTTTTCCTGTTCCATTTGTTGCCCAAATACTAAACCCCAAAAAGATGGCACATTTGTAAAGTGTCTCATGTGTCTTTGGGATGGAAGACTAAGTTGAAAGAGGGATGAACATGAGAGGACTGGACTGGGGCAGTGGCTAGTTACCAGGTAGGTCAGTAATTAGTTGGAGCGTTCCTGTAGAGATCAGAGGATTACCAGTCTGGCTGTATTTTCCCTCTCATATCACATAATTACATTCGGCCATTTGATTTTTTGCTTGCATACCAGCCAGTTTACCATACTTGACTGCAACTGTTTTTAGTCAGTTTGCATTCTATTGAACACCAAATGTGCAGGTATCCATAGACTGGTAAATATGTACATGATTTAAGTGTTTAGTGAGTATACTAGGCTTTCCCAACATATTTAAGACATGTTCAGATATTTTTTTCTAAATATTTAACAATTTTCCATCTTTGTCAGAATCGAGGAACCTCATTGATTTTAATATAAATCTAGAAATAATGTTTTGGGGTTATTTTGCTGAGATCATGTCGTGATATTTATATTAATGTGTAGTGTTCTAGAGTGAAGATTCCACAATGTTTCACTTGTATTTATTTACAGGTCTGCAAATTGTACATATAGTTACAATTTCTTCTCAAAATCCACTGTCAATCTGGAACTCCTATCTTGCATATAGCAATCTCTATCTCCCTCTCTCATTTGGGTCCAGATAAACTTATAAGCTTACACAGTACCTAGTACTCCTGCTGTTGTTTTCATCATGTTAATTTGACCAGTTACCTCCCCTTGGACAGTAACATGCTTTGTGGTGCCTTACACAACACCAGTGAACAATCCCATCTCTTTACAATGATATCCATGCATAGATTCAAGAAAAGGCAATTTTATTCCAATATCCTTTATACAGATTCCTTAACTCTATCAGAAAATGTCAGTATTAAATCTGTTTGAACTGAGTCGGAACTTTAACCGGGGCCAGGCGTGGCTGATGGAGAAGTACATCCAACAACAGGAACCAGCAGAGAACACCCGAGGAATGGTTCCCCACACACCTGCACCCACTGCCGACAAAACGGGCTCAATGGATGGACAACACCAACCCGACATTAGTACCACCCAGCTGAGTAATGTTGGTACCACTAATCCTGAGCGTGACGCTGACGTCGAAATGTGATAACCATGGGAGCTTGACCTGGAAATGTGATAATCATGGGAGCTTGACCTGGAAATGTGATAATCATGGGAGTTTGACCTGGAAATGTGATAACCATGGGAGCTTGACCTGGAAATGTGAGAAACATGGGAAGGTGACCTTAAAATGTGAGAAACATGTAGCTTGACCTTTAAATGTGACAAACATCGTAGCTTGACCTTGAAATGTGATAAACATTGGAGGTTGACCTGAAAGTGTGATTAAAAAATTACAGAACCAGTAAACCTGGGTAGGAAGTAGACTTAAATATGTGATAAACTTACTTTCAAAATACGTAAAATAATATAGGAACTGAATATTCTAAATGGTATGTAACTTTCATTCAACAAATTGAAATATTAAGAGACTTATTCAATCTGTATGTTTTAGTCATGTTTATGATGATTTAGTTATGTAACATGGAGGAATACAACCAACCACTCTCACTCGAGTGAGTTCAGGGTGTTATTCATGGCATTACAGTAGAGTTGGAGTTTATACTTGGCCAATATCCCACTCTAGTAAGTTAGCCATACTGCAATGATTATGTCTCCTGTTTTAATGAAAGGAGACATATTGTACGAGTACTGGGTCTAATGGCAACTTGTCCAGGTGTATATTTAAGCCTTGTTAATTGCTTTATAGTGCTACAGGTGTAATCTTATCTTTTGTACTTTTGAAGAAGAAAAAAAGAACTTGTCTCTCCATATCGGCCAATGCATATTTGCTTTGCATTCATTTTGACCTTTGACTTATAGGTAAATGCCTCAGTGATCTAAATACACTAGTGCATGAAATGTTTGCACCTATTTGACCTTGAAGTGAAGGTCACAGTGACCAAATTTAAGTGTACAACTCCTGGGGATGATGCAGGTATACTTAAAAGTTTCATGAAGTACTTTTTACAGTTTCAAAATTACCGGGTGACAATGTCAAGATTATATTAGAACCAGTTACCTCCTTATAGTCCTCTAGTCTCCTCATCAATTGAAAGGAGGGGACTTAATTCATTTCAGATCCTAATTTACTACAGGTGTATTCTGATTGGGTAGACATAGTCTTAAATACAATTTAATCCTCATTTACAGTACTATGATACCCCATGCTATATTGAATTAGAATCTGAATTGGAGAGTACACCTCGATTGGCAGGACATAATGCTGTAATGATGTGCTGTTTTCATGTGCAATACTATTAACTTGATATTCTTGTATCAAACGAAACATCAAAAGTCTTCTGTATAGCATAATGATAAAGATTTCGCAAGCTGTTAAAGTTTATACCAAAGTTGAATCGTAGTGTACATATATTGTACATACTGTAATTAGTAGATCAGATTGTACATTTGTTTATCAGATACATGTAGGTAGGCACAGACTTTGTAAATACATTGTAAATAATATAACTCTTTCAATATATGTATTGTTGAAACTGTAATAAAATGTGATCTGACTGTCTAGATGTTTGTTACCTATATCGGCCACCTAGGTTTAGCCCAGAGATTATTTCCTGTTGTTATACAGTTACACAGGTTTAGCCCAGAGTTTATTTCCTGTTGTTACACAGATACACCTAGGTTTAGCCCAGAGTTTATGTCCTGTTTTTATACAGATACACATAGGTTTAGGCCAGAGTTTATTTCCTGTTGTTATACAGATGCACCTAGGTTTAGCCCAGAGTTTATGTCCTGGTGTTATACAGATACACATAGGTTTAGGCCAGAGTTTATGTCCTGGTGTTATACAGATACACATAGGTTTAGGCCAGAGTTTATTTCCTGTTGTTATACAGATGCACCTAGGTTTAGCCCAGAGTTTATGTCCTGGTGTTATACAGATACACATAGGTTTAGGCCAGAGTTTATTTCCTGTTGTTATACAGATGCACCTAGGTTTAGCCCAGAGTTTATGTCCTGTTTTTATACAGATACACCTAGGTTTAGGCCAGAGTTTATGTCCTGTTGTTATACAGATATACCTAGGTTTAGCCCAGAGTTTATTTCCTGTTGTTACACAGATACACCTAGGTTTAGCCCAGAGTTTATTTCCTGTTGTTACACAGATACACCTAGGTTTAGCCCAGAGTTTATTTCCTGTTGTTACACAGATACACCTAGGTTTAGCCCAGAGTTTATGGCCTGTTGTTATACAGATACACCTAGGTTTAGCCCCGAGTTTATGTCCTGTTGTTATAGAGATACACATAGGTTTAGCCCAGAGTTTATTTCCTGTTGTTATAATGATACACATAGGTTTAGCCCAGAGTTTATTTCCTGTTGTTATAATGATACACATAGGTTTAGCCCAGAGTTTATTTCCTGTTGTTATATTGATACACATAGGTTTATCCCAGAGTTTATTTCCTGTTGTTATACAGATACACATAGGTTTAGCCCAGAGTGTATGTCCTGTTGTTATACAGATACACCTAGGGTTAGCCCAGAGTTTATGTCCTGTTGTTATACGGATACACATAGGTTTAGCCCAGAGTTTATTTCCTGTTGTTACACAGATACACCTAGGTTTAGCCCAGAGTTTATTTCCTGTTGTTATATTGATACACATAGGTTTAGACCAGAGTTTATTTCCTGTTGTTATACAGATACACCTAGGGTTAGCCCAGAGTTTATGTCCTGTTGTTATACAGATGCACCTAGGTTTAGCCCAGAGTTTATGTCCTGTTGTTGTACAGATACACATAAGTTAACTCTATGTAGATATGGTTAGCCCAGAGTTTATGTCCTGTTGTTATACGGATACACATAGGTTTAGCCCAGAGTTTATTTCCTGTAGTTATACAGATACACATAGGTTTAGCCCAGACTTTATGTCCTGTTGTTATACAGATACACATAGGATTAGCCCAGAGTTTATTTCCTGTTGTTATACAGATACACCTAGGTTTAGGCCAGAGTTTATGTCCTGTTGTTATTCAGATACACCTAGGTTTAGCCCAGAGTTTATTTCCTGTTGTTATAATGATACACATAGGTTTAGCCCAGAGTTTATTTCCTGTAGTTATACAGATACACATAGGTTTAGCCCAGAGTTTATTTCCTGTAGTTATACAGATACACATAGGTTTAGCCCAGAGTGTATGTCCTGTTGTTATACAGATACACCTAGGTTTAGGCCAGAGTTTATGTCCTGTTGTTATTCAGATACACCTAGGTTTAGCCCAGAGTTTATGGCCTGTTGTTATACAGATACACCTAGGTTTAGCCCCGAGTTTATGTCCTGTTGTTATAGAGATACACATAGGTTTAGCCCAGAGTTTATTTCCTGTTGTTACACAGATACACCTAGGTTTAGCCCAGAGTTTATGTCCTGTTGTTATACAGATACACATAAGTTAACTCTATGTAGATATGGTCCATGGGTAGATCCAGGGTTTTGACAAACTGTTTACCCGTATACTTTTTACAAATGATTCCTTTTTAGAACCTTTTTCACTGTTAACTTTATGGTGTTTACATGTAATGGTTAACCTTGGGCCAACATATAATCTTAGACTCCAGTTGGGGGATGGACTTATTGCAGACCAATGATTTAGCATTTGTTGGCAATTCTTATGAACTGCAATTTATATAGGTGGGCTTCGTACCAGACATGGACTTATCGTTAAATAAATATGGTAAAAGGACAATAAGAATCGGGGCCAATGCTTTGATTACCATATTTACAGTCTCCTGTCGAAAAGATCAGGTATCCATACAAACCACCAACGACACAAAAGTTTGACATGTTGATTGTTTATTTGTACAAAACTACCTACTTGTACGATCTATCTAATGATGATGTCATATAAATATCAAATGACAATGGACATTATGTATGTAGTGATTGACAACTTGGCATGAATCAAATACAACAAGGAACACAATCAACCTTTGCAGCACGTTTCCTTATCGAATCAAAATTGGAGAAAAAAATAAATATTTGCAAAACACTTCGCATATCATACAGACATTGCCATGGGATGTTACATATAGACACAGCTATGAGATGTTTCATATATACACAAGCAGTGGATGTATTTACAGTCACGTCTATGGGATATACCACAAAGACACAGGTATGTACCTTACAAATGTACCATACAAAATATATGTATGGGATATACCCCAAAGACACAGGTTTGTACCATACAAATGTACTATAGCAATGTACCATACAAATGTAAATCTATGGGATATACCCCAAAGTCACAGGTATGTCCCTTACAAATGTACCATACAAAATATATGTATGGGATATACCCCAAAGACACAGGTATGTACCTTACAAATGTAACATACAAAATATATCTATGGGATATACCTTACAGACACAGGTATGTACCTTACAAATGTAACATACAAAATATATCTATGGGATATACCTCACAGACACAGGTATGTCCCTTACAAATGTACCATACAAAATATATGTATGGGATATACCCCAAAGACACAGGTTTGTACCATACAAATGTACTATAGAAATGTACCATACAAATGTAAATCTATGGGATATACCCCAAAGTCACAGGTATGTACCTTACAAATGTACCATACAAAACATATGTATGGGATATACCCCAAAGACACAGGTATGTACCTTACTAATGTCCCATACCAAATATATGTATGGGATATACCCCAAAGACACAGGTATGTAGCTTACAAATGTACCAAACAAATGTAAATCTATGGGATATACCCCAAAGACACAGGTATGTACCTTACAAATGTAACATACAAAATATATCTATGGGATATACCCCAAAGACACAGGAATGTACCTTACAAACGTACCATACAAAATATATCTATGGGATATTCCCCAAAGTCACAGGTATGTACCTTACAAATGTACCATACAAAACATATGTATGGGATATACCCCAAAGACACAGGTATGTACCTTACAAATGTAACATACAAAATATATCTATGGGATATACCCCAAAGTCACAGGAATGTACCATACAAATGTACCATACAAAATATATCTATGGGATATACCCCAAAGACACAGGTATGTAGCTTACAAATGTACCATACAAATGTAAATCTATGGGATATACCCCAAAGTCACAGGTATGTACCATACAAATGTACCATACAAAATATATCTATGGGATATACCCCAAAGTCACAGGTATGTACCTTACAAATGTACCATACAAAATATATCTATGGGATATACCCCAAAGTCACAGGTATGTCCCTTACAAATGTACCATACAAAATATATCTATGGGATATACCCCAAAGACACAGGTATGTACCTTACAAATGTACCATACAAAATATATCTATCGGATATACCCCAAAGACACGGGATTGTACCTTACAAATTATATCTATGGGTTATACCTCACAGACACAGGTATGTACCTTACATATGTACCATACAAATGTACAGCTATTGTGAGTACCTCACAGACACATGTACCTTACAAAGACACATGTACCTAACAAGTGTACCAATGGGATATACCCCAAAGACAGAGGTATGTACCTTACATATGTACCTTACAAATGTACAGCTATGGTGATTACCACACTGACACAGGTATGTACCTAACAAATGTACATATATGTACCTAATTGATGCATGTTTGGACCATACAATACTGAATACATGTAGCTGCATACAAAACACATCTATCGGACACCTTGTTGACAGATATATTCAATACAAAAACAGCTGTAAATATAGCATACAAAACACATCTATCGGACACCTTGTTGACAGATATATCCCATACAAAAACAGCTGTAAATGTAGCATACAAAACACATCTATCGGACACCTTGATGACAGATATATCCCATACAAAAACAGCTGTAAATGTAGCATACAAAACACATCCATCGGACACCTTGTTGACAAATATATTCCATACAAAAACTGTATGAGGTGTACCATACACATGTAGCGTACAAAGCACACCTATTGGAAACCTGACTGACACTGGTGTCAGGCATACAAAATACATTTATGCAGTGTACCATACAAGTCAGTATTTGAATGCAACATACATGATGTTACATATGTACACAGCTACAAGTAACCTAGTATGTAGTGTAGCACCCTGTGTACACATTAATGTGTTTATGAATAAGGGGACGGCTGACATCTCTGTGAGTGACAGACATGCAGTAGAGATAGACTTAAGTAAAATCATATCAATGTTTGTTTCTACAATCCTACGATTACCCTTGCATCTAAACTTTGGCGTAGAATGTATGTAACTTCTTACAAACATAAGTATTTATGTAGAGTGTATTGGATTAATGTCTGTTTATGGAAGAGAATTGTTCAATAGAAAACCTTATCCTTAATTTTCAAAAAATGGAATCCCACTACAGGATGTCTTTGGTTGGGTACGATGGGTGATCCTACAGCATCCCTCTGATGCACAAGAACCTATTGCAACACGGGGTGAGGACGCTGCTAAGTACAATGTGACCAGGTTTGTCTAGTTATTGACCAGAACGTTGAATGTTTGACCAATGGATAGCGTTTCCTGATCTTTTAGACCTACAGGCACTTGTTAAGTGTTTTTATATAGAATTCAGGCGCTATGACTTCACTAGAGTACAGTATTAAAAAGTACAGAGCAATCCCATAAGGATTTCCCCCGATTGTTCCAGTCTACTATGTAGCTGTACATTGGTAGCTGGTACTGTCATGTAGGAAAACAGAAAAGGCATTTATGATATAACCGGCTCAAGGCCACTAAGCTAGCTCAACCTGAAAGATTGACAAGGCAGTTAAAAATAGTAATTTACATCAGAGGATCTATCACATCCATGGAGGTCTCCAATTGTATATCATACAGAGCAGCTGTTTACCACTCACAACTGTAATAAATAGATTTACTTATAAAACCCAAACTATCTTATACAGCATTGTGAGAAATGATTGGCTTTCTAATTAATGCCAACAGAATGGAGATAAAAAATGTACATCTCTCCATCAAATCACATTTATTTGTACATACCATTAACTTGTACACGTTTCTCACCTGTTCTTTAGGTTTCAACTTAAGTTACATTATAGTCTGAAAATATTCAGTATCAATAACACCTAATTAATTATACATATTTCACTGCTGTGGTAAGGTAAAAAACAATTGATGAACCTAATATATATCAGTAAACCGTTACAGTGGTAAAACACACCCGCACACCAAGTCCTACACAATTGTATAGCAGTATTAACAGTTGTGTAGTTGGTGGTAAAGTAAACAAGAATTATAACCAAATATACAGAAACAACCACTTCTTTTGGTGATCACATCATTTCATTTTTTTTAATTCACCAAATGTTAATACTTTAAATTACTCCATCTTGTAAAATACTTTTTTACTCGCTAATCTAGGAGGAAAGTTAAATCCAAGATATTGTGTTTAATCTTTTAACACATTACCAGGTAATGTATGTAAATTTATAAGCCTTTTTTCCCCTCATAAATCTGAACAACATTGTATTGTGAATACCTAGATAAGCATAATCACACAAACAAAAACATATTCATGAAAATTGTTCATCAGTTTTTCCATTGTTTTAATTTGTTAGTATATAAAACAATGTGTTGCTGAGGTAACCTTGGTGATGGTTTTGATGCCATTGTAGTTACAGTCACTTCACCGTTTACAAAGTCATGTATTCACAACAAAACATAGTGCATACTTCTTTGTCACAGAAACCATACATCATTAAGTTGAACTTAACTTTAATTAACAACAAATAATAAGTACCAATTAATGATTGGGCAAATGTTCTTGTTGATACTGTACTGGAAATATTGCTGAGTATCAAGTGAGTATCAAGTTAAGGCTTAACATTCAGTGAAACTCTACAAAAACCGTGTGTGGGATTTCCAGTTATCTTTGTAATGTTGAACCTAAGCTAACCATCTCTCGATCGTCCGTTATAATAAGGATTGATGCTAACCATCTCACGATCGTCCGTTATAATATTGATTGACGCTAACCATCTCACGATCGTCCGTTATAATAAGGATTGACGCTAACCATCTCACGATCGTCCGTTATAATAAGGATTGACGCTAACCTTTTCATGATCGTCTGTTATAATAAGGATTGACGCTAACCATCTCACAATCGTCCATTATAATAAGGATTGACGCTAACCTTTTCACGATCGTCTGTTATAATAAGGATTGACGCTAACCTTTTCACGATCGTCTGTTATAATAAGGATTGACGCTAACCTTTTCACGATCGTCTGTTATAATAAGGATTGACGCTAACCTTTTCACGATCGTCTGTTATAATAAGGATTGACGCTAACCTTTTCACGATCGTCTGTTATAATAAGGATTGACGCTAACCTTTTCACGATCGTCTGTTATAATAAGGATTGATGCTAACCTTTTCATGATTGTCTGTTATAATAAGGATTGACGCTAACTGTTTCACGATCGTCTGTTATAATAAGGATTGACGCTAACCACTCACGATCGTCCGTTATAATAAGGATTGACGCTAACCATCTCACGATCGTCCGTTATAAAAAGGATTGACGCTAACTATCTCACGATCTTGTAGGTCCTGAAGAATACACAGAATTTGAATAGCCTCCCTTCAGGTGTTATCTGGTAATTGTAAAATTTCTACCGGATACTTTCGACACTGTGTGATTTGTGACCACTTCATCAATACTCACTCTACATGTCATTTATACACCTTCATTTAAGGCTGATCATTATAAAACAAACATTTTCCGATGTCTAAAACCTCATACTGAAAATATATTAATTAAAATTTCGTCCCAAACTACCAGAGTATAGTAACAATATTACTTGGAAACTCATGATCAGAGTTCTATCTTGATATGGGAACAAAAATACCTGGCTTCATTGTTTACTTGTAGCTAGAAATGAAAATACATCATATGTTAGGGGAAAATGTACATTTTTAGAGAACATATCTATACTACTTACATAACATTTCTCATCAGAAATGCAATTTTTTGATTCCATCATTTTGCTAATTTTCCCAGGTTTACCGGACTATTATATTCGACAATTCGCTCAATACGGTTTTAAATATCTAGATCTGACAAACTGGAGTGTAAGCTTGAGTCGTACGTGCTAGTGATAAGTTATACCCTGAGTTCCAGCAATGGTGGAGTGTTAACTGTTATCCTGATGATATAATCTCATACCTGTTATAATACTAATTTATTTGAGCATGTTCATAAAGGCAATCTCATTTCTTTACAAACCTGTTTCAGGGGAAAAAATAAAGAGATACTAGTCATCCCTTAGTGTTTGAACTATTTGGATGACATGTCAGAAAAGATTAGCAGAAAATAGATTTTGTCTCTTTGCATGTACTTGATACGCAATCTCTTAAAAAACAGAAGATCTCTCACAATAAGAAAACAACGACCTGGTTTTTTGAACAGATGTTAACAACCAAAGTGTATAAAAGTGAAATTTGCAAGTATGACATTAATAATCTTCCAAAAAATTCTGGAACATCTTTTTTACTTTCTATGATGTTTGGGATTAATGGAATAGAATTGCCCATTACAGTACCATTATATGTTTTGATCATCAATGTATCATTTTGATTAATAAAACTTTTTTAAAAATGAAAACTAATTTTTATTCATTCAACACAAACTGATTTTGGATTTTTGTTGTTTTTTGTTTGTTTTGTTTCTATAAAACTACCGGAATCAAAATGAATACATGGCAAAGATCCCTAACGGTATAAAGAGGATTACTGGGATGGTTATGATCCCGATCCACGACAAGCCTATGATTAGTCACATGGTATTGGGCCGTACCAAGTTTGTCATTAATTAATCCCAAAGACTTTCTGGTGACATCTTATTTCTCTCTAGATGAGGAACAAATATATTCAAAATATTCTGTACAAATTTCTTAAGAATTTTTGCATTGAAAATCTATTTTTTGGAAAAATAAAAAATAAACAGAGACTTGCACACTTGTTACTACAGCAGAGTTATCTTTGTCTTTCACTCCTATAAACCATTTAACAGAGAAATAACAAACCTATGGGATGAGGTTTCTTAATATAGAGAAAACAAAGCTACATATTTAACACAAATTATACAAGTCCCAGATTGCTTAGTTATTTCAAACAAATCTTTATTCCATTCAAAGTATGAATTGTGACACAATCCATCCACACTGTTGACAACACTCTTTGTGACATGTGTATGATCTACTGGTGTAGCTATCATATTTGATTTGAGTTTCGAACACATAATGAATCAAAAGACTTGTCACCGATCAAAAACAAAGGTAAACATGTTTTTGTTAAAATGATGTGTTTAATGGGTTGATATCTTGATGAAAGTACAAATAATTTATTGACAATTGCTCTCTCTCTTTTATAACAAATTTTTCAGAAAAAAGTCTAGAATAAATTTTGAGTTTCGCATCTCACAGTATGAAGTGAGAATAAATCCATGCCAAATTATATATAAAGAAAAGACCAAGTGGACAGCAAAATATCTTGGGATTCACCAGTAAAACATGTTATGCTTGGTCTTGTTCTGTTCATATCCAATGAAAAAACAGAAACAAACATCTGTGATGTACATAAGTTGTTATAATGCCAATACCACCGGACATTGAAGATATGTTAATAGACCCCTAAGGATACCTCTATATTTCATCAATTCATCAAGAATGGGTCACAAGTGCTAATCATTGGCCAGTAGACATTCCCTTCCATATTTTTCTTTAGTTGGAAGACAATGGAGCAGGTTTTTCATGGAGAGGGAGCTAATAGACAAGAATTTTACCGTTTGATTTTTATGAGGTATTATCATTCAGTGTTAGGTATTATGGGTGTCTATGAATTATAAACAATATTTGAGCTTGTTGAGCTGTTTCTTACATAAACTAGTACATTTCATATTGTGATTTAATTGTTGATAATGGTATTTGTATACTAATTTATGACTTGGTACATGATATACTTCCTAACTTCATAAACCTATTCTTAGTTATCAGTTCCTGGGGACTGTCCTACCGAAGACGTCAATCAATTCATATATTGTCAACTCAATTGAAAACTGGTTTTTCATCACCATATCAGAGTTCCAATCACCACTGGTTTTTATCTCATTGAGCCAAGGAGACAGTTTAGCTGCACTTGTTTACATTATGAAGATGTAAAATTCAGTCCAGAAAATCCCACTTTGGTCAATGTTGTTTCAAAGAAACACTGCGTACACTTGAGATCGTAAAATAACAAACACTGGCCTTCAACTGTACAAAAATCTTTTAAAATGAAACAATTTTGTCAAAATATACAAAATATTGTGTTGTAAATGATCTGACATTTGATCAATGACCACCTACAAGTAAGAGTAACCATGTAAATCAAGCCTAGTAACACTCGAGTATGTAGGAACACCAGCTACTGCTGAGCAAATATGTAGCTACATCAATTACGGTAGCATTATAGTTACAGAGCCGGTCCTCATAAAACAATGTACTGATTCAGGTGTTTGTTATTGTGTAGAACGGCAGGCGTAGACGCTACCATAGTAGGGCAAACATATTGACTAAACAACAAAAGTAGAAATAATTATGTACAAAATTAAGTGAAACTACCTCTTAAATATACAGATTATATCAACAGAAAATAGGTAAAATATACAGCCTAGGTTTGGGTTGGTCCTGAGGAGGATTGTGAACCATGGAGGAAGGCAATAGTTCTAACACATGTCTCATCTACCCCTACCTAGTCATCACTGATCTGTATTTTGTCCTGAAAGTCAAACATATTTTTAGCCTTTCATGTGGGCAGTAATTATTTACCAGCTCAAGCTCATGGATCCTAGCTTCACCAGAAATTGTCCCTTTACTTTGATAAAGGGTTTTACCAAAACATTATTACAGACTCATAAAACAATCCTCTAAAAAATATCACTTTTCTTAAGATTCTGTCATCAAAAACGATTCTGTCATCAAAAACTTGTAAAACAACATTTAGGTGGTTAAATAATGATGGATATTCTAGTTTTTAATTCTGAACATTAAAAGTGTAATTTAAAATTACATAAGTACATATTAGGGATCAGAATAACAGGGTTTGAATCTATTTCCTTCCAGTATTGGTTCACAAACAAGAGAATATTTAAAAATAACGTACATATCTACAATAACCATGAACATAAAAAGCTACAGTAACAACAAAGGAGAGAACAAATCAACAAAATATCATTAGCCCATTTACAGATGAATAAATGTAAATTAATTAATCAACCCCAGGCTACGGGTAACATTTAATATTACAATCCTTTAAACCATGCAACAATACTTCAGTCATCACATATTCATAATATCAGTAGAATTATGAATCATAAATATTTTTATTTTGCTAACAAAAAAATCCTAATTCAACCCCATACTGTGGTGTTTGATCCCCTCCTCTATTAGTCAGAATAGAACTAGTGTTTGATCCCCTCCTCTATTAGTCAGAATAGAACTAGTGTTTGATCCCCTCCTCTATTAGTCAGAATAGATCCAGACAAGTGGATCGACACCATGTTTATTACAGTTAACCAGTAGGACCGAGACCTCCACACGTCAGCACGGGTATCTGTACAAAATCAACGACACATTTGTACACTTCCAAAGCAAACATTATACTACAAATCACTTAGACAAACTTGGTTCCTCTGCTGTCACGATCGGACATCTTCAAATTTGAAGGTCAAACAAGTTTGATATCAATAGTCCGCATCTTTTTGTAATAGCAGTTAAAACTCTTTATTTGATATTTTTGTAAAAGGTTACTTAAAACATGTAACAATTTTTTGTGTAAATCTGGGTTTGTCCGATCATTACAATACAGTATGTACAACAAGTGCTACTCAGTACCTCCCCCATGTAATGTGGAGCAGTAGTACTATAGAGCTCGCCCTGGTCATGACCCTGTGGGGCAGTCCTTAAACAGACACCGCACCGTACACTAGAAATCTAGGCTTCCAACAAAGCATAACTCTGTATATATCTAGTTTCATCAACAATACTATTGAATCCTTCTTCACGTTCCATTTATTTGTACAGGTAAAGTCCTCTCACTGCAGATTCCAATCCACCGTACACTCACTTGTGACAAACTCAATACAAGTTGACTGTTTTCTTGTTTTTCATGGTTTGTACATAGTACATATGTGTCTATACCATACTCATGATTCAGTCTTTAAACACATGCAATTCATATTATAACATAATTCATATAGTAAATCTATATTCACATCATTTGTTCATGGTTGCTGTAACTCCGTAAACAGCTTTAAATGTATAGTTCTATACATATCGTGTTTTATATCAGCCTTTTTCCCAGTCTCACAATCTTGCATTCTCATCTGATGTGACAACTTGCAAAATCTGGGCCATTTTTGTTCTTATTGCAGCAGATAAGTTTTAAATGATGATGAAAATGACTATGATGATGAATGGTATCAATCATTTCATGATAAAACAATATACAAAAATCTATTTGCATTTCATATTTTCTCTTTTAATATTAAAACCCTGAGGTTAATAGGAATCCAATCTATGTATTGTCCTTTTAAATAATTCCCAATAAAAAAACAATCCGCCCGCTCCCTCACCCCTGCTGCTAAAAGGTAGTCCACTCTCTATACTGCCAAAAGTTGGTAGTCCCTTTCCTATACTGCCAAAAGTTGGTAGTCCCTTCCCTATACTACCAACAGTTGGTAGTCCCCTCCCTATATTGCCAACAGTAGATATGCCCCTCCCTATATTGTCAAGAGCTGATGACCCCTTTCCTATACTGCCAACAGTTGGTAGGTCCCTCCCTCCCTTGCCAGCAGTTAATCTCCTCTTCTTTCTAGAAACAGTTTGCAGTCAACAGCCAGTATGTTCTTCCCTGTATTGCCAAAGATTGTTGTCCTTTCTCCTATTTCTAGCAGTTGGTGATCCCCTCCCCCTCCTGCCAACAGTTGGTAGCTGTAAAGTTCCCTCCCAATAATGCCAACAGTTGGTAGCTGTAAAGTTCCCTCCCAATAATGCCAACAGTTGGTAGCTGTAAAGTTCCCACCCAATACTGCCAACAGTTGGTAGCTGTAAAGTTCCCACCAAATACTGCCAACAGTTGGTAGCTGTTAAGTTCCCTCCCAATAATGCCAACAGTTGGTAGCTGTAAAGTTCCCTCCCAATAATGCCAACAGTTGGTAGCTGTAAAGTTCCCAGCCAATACTGCCAACAGTTGGTAGCTGTAAAGTTCCCACCCAATACTGCCAACAGTTGGTAGCTGTTAAATTCCCTCCCCATACTGCCAATAGTTCGTAGCTGTTAAGTTCCCAACCAATACTGCCAACAGTTGGTAGCTGTTAAGTTCCCTCCCCATACTACCAACAGTTGGTAGCTGTAAAGTTCCCTCCCCATACTGCCAACAGTTGGTAGCTGTAAAGTCCCCTCCCCATACTGCCAACAGTTGGTAGCTGTAAAGTTCCCACCCAATACTGCCAACAGTTGGTAGCTGTTAAGTCCCCTCCCCATACTGCCAACATTTGGAGGACAGCACTAAAAGCAGGTGGCGTGAGGGTAAGGTCAACATTGATTAGGCTCATGATAAAAATAGTATTTGTCTCGCAGTGGTGTAAAATAAGTCTTCTGTAGTCTTTGCTTTTGGTCTTTGCACATGAAAGTACTTTTGGTGAGTTGGCCTGCCTAGCTCGCCGGTGGTCATTTCCTGCGGTGTTTGCGGTACCTGTGGCGGCGGTACAGGGAGGGATGGAGACCAAGGGCAGTGTCCTGAGGTAGTTGGCGAACAGGAATGGTACACGTGTGTAGCTCTGGCACCTCCGATTCTGGCACCCATTTGTCTGGTATACTGTAAACACATAACAAAACAAAAACCTTCACAATCTAAAAATAGAAGCATGTAAAAACATTACTGCAAAATTACACTCAATTGACCTTTGACCTACAGGTGAACTAGAACCTGTGGAGATGATACCATAGGTATGCTAGTGTGTAGTTAAATGTGTTGGTGTTCCTGCTAAAATTTATCACATTAGTGTACAAGCATAGTGGAGGTGTGATAGTCAGTATGAAATGGAATGGCAATAAATCTGGACAAAATTAATATGTTCAAAATTCTTGCTGGCGTAAAATGATTTCAATGGGTTACCCCCACAAACTTCCTCTTCTACAATTGAAAACATGAGGAGCCTTGGATATTGCATTGCTTAGTCCAACACTCCACATGTCAAGCACATGTAGATATGATGGAGTAGTCTCCCTTATGTCATCTTCCTCAACACACTTTTTAGAGTTCTTTTTTTTGTCGATCACATAATTTACTTAAATAGACAAAATTTTCAATTTCAACCTCTCCTTATTATTATTGTCACAGTTTATTCAAATGTTACCAACCCAATTATAAACAAATGCATCTTAAAGAGCTCCATTGTTATATTCAGACTTACATATCTTCTGGTGACCAATGAAGTAGCACTTTGACTTTGCCTGATTCTTCCCTCCGTCTGGCCAGGACCTGAGAATACAGAGACACAGTTCAGTTCAAATGTACATTGTACATATCAAAGTTACTGTAAACGTACATTGTAGTTAACGTTCAATGTACATATCAAAGTCACTGTAAACGTACATTGTACATATCAAAGTCACTGTAAACGTACATTGTAGTTAACGTACAATGTACATATCAAAGTCACTGTAAA
>NW_018408912.1:1050032-1070510 GCF_002113885.1 Mizuhopecten yessoensis | reverse complement strand
CATTGTACATATCAAAGTCACTGTAAATGTACATTATAATTAACGTACATTGTACATATCAAAGTCACTGTAAACGTAAATTGTAATTAACGTGCAATGTACATATCAAAGTCACTGTAAATGTACATTATAATTAACGTACATTGTACATATCAAAGTCACTGTAAACGTACATTGTAATTAACGTGCAATGTACATATCAAAGTCACAGTAAATGTACTGTAGCTTGATGATTCTACATTTTACTTCTCAAATCATCACAGTTTGCTACGGAGAATCAGAAGTTTCAAGCTGAAATTCACAAAAATAACAGCAACCAATTTGCATTCTTTTTCATACCAGCATGAATGTTAAAAGCACTCTGTTTGATATGTATATATTTAGATTTAATATTCATATTCATTACTGATCTAAATATAAGTATTTACTAATAATTGTACTACATCGTAATAAAGTTTCTGTAGCACCGATGCATTTTCAAACATTTAATGTCGCGTTCCATAGGGTCATGCATTGATTCGTAAATAAAATCATCAAGCTTACGTAGCGGTGACAATTAAAATTCGAATTGTCCGCCATGATGGATATTTCTATATGCTCATAGTACAATTATGAAAATGAAATATAAAATGTACAAACAACAACCACAAAACCCATAAAAACTCATAAATGTATAAAGATCATATAATTGACCAATTATCAGACCAAAAACATAAACAATGGCAATATGGTAGGGGGATAAAGAGAAAAACGTTTCTGACAAAATTATGGTGGCATCCAGGGTTGGCAATAGAACCTGGGGGCGGTAAATCAGGGGACTACTGTATACATATTAGCAATTATTTATTCATCTTGTAAACTGTGGAATAAGTTTGAATTGTATTTGTTACTACATGTGTAAAAGATGTGCATTGATTAGGTTGCCTTACAAGCATCAGCTGTAGGGAATTTCCCTTTAGCTAAGCTGAAGAGCATCGGGCTGGAGAGCCAAGGGTTGTGGGTTTGAGACAGAGTTTGAGCTGAGACACTTACAGAACTGTGGATTGTGACAGAGTTTGAGCTGTGATACTTACAGAACTGTGGATTGTGACAGAGTTTGAGCTGTGATACTTACAGAACTGTGGAATGTGACAGAGTTTGAGCTGTGATACTTACAGAACTGTGGAATGTGACAGAGTTTGAGCTGTGATACTTACAGAACTGTGGAATGTGACAGAGTTTGAGCTGTGATACTTACAGAACTGTGGAATGTGACAGAGTTTGAGCTGTGATACTTACAGAACTGTGGAATGTGACAGAGTTTGAGCTGTGATACTTACAGAACTGTGGAATGTGACAGAGTTTGAGCTGTGATACTTACAGAACTGTGGAATGTGACAGAGTTTGAGCTGTGATACTTACAGAACTGTGGAATGTGACAGAGTTTGAGCTGTGATACTTACAGAACTGTGGAATGTGACAGAGTTTGAGCTGTGATACTTACAGAACTGTGGAATGTGACAGAGTTTGAGCTGTGATACTTACAGAACTGTGGAATGTGACAGAGTTTGAGCTGTGATACTTACAGAACTGTGGAATGTGACAGAGTTTGAGCTGTGATACTTACAGAACTGTGGAATGTGACAGAGTTTGAGCTGTGATACTTACAGAACTGTGGAATGTGACAGAGTTTGAGCTGTGATACTTACAGAACTGTGGAATGTGACAGAGTTTGAGCTGTGATACTTACAGAACTGTGGAATGTGACAGAGTTTGAGCTGTGATACTTACAGAACTGTGGAATGTGACAGAGTTTGAGCTGTGATACTTACAGAACTGTGGAATGTGACAGAGTTTGAGCTGTGATACTTACAGAACTGTGGAATGTGACAGAGTTTGAGCTGTGATACTTACAGAACTGTGGAATGTGACAGAGTTTGAGCTGTGATACTTACAGAACTGTGGAATGTGACAGAGTTTGAGCTGTGATACTTACAGAACTGTGGAATGTGACAGAGTTTGAGCTGTGATACTTACAGAACTGTGGAATGTGACAGAGTTTGAGCTGTGATACTTACAGAACTGTGGAATGTGACAGAGTTTGAGCTGTGATACTTACAGAACTGTGGAATGTGACAGAGTTTGAGCTGTGATACTTACAGAACTGTGGAATGTGACAGAGTTTGAGCTGTGATACTTACAGAACTGTGGAATGTGACAGAGTTTGAGCTGTGATACTTACAGAACTGTGGAATGTGACAGAGTTTGAGCTGTGATACTTACAGAACTGTGGAATGTGACAGAGTTTGAGCTGTGATACTTACAGAACTGTGGAATGTGACAGAGTTTGAGCTGTGATACTTACAGAACTGTGGAATGTGACAGAGTTTGAGCTGTGATACTTACAGAACTGTGGAATGTGACAGAGTTTGAGCTGTGATACTTACAGAACTGTGGAATGTGACAGAGTTTGAGCTGTGATACTTACAGAACTGTGGAATGTGACAGAGTTTGAGCTGTGATACTTACAGAACTGTGGAATGTGACAGAGTTTGAGCTGTGATACTTACAGAACTGTGGAATGTGACAGAGTTTGAGCTGTGATACTTACAGAACTGTGGAATGTGACAGAGTTTGAGCTGTGATACTTACAGAACTGTGGAATGTGACAGAGTTTGAGCTGTGATACTTACAGAACTGTGGAATGTGACAGAGTTTGAGCTGTGATACTTACAGAACTGTGGAATGTGACAGAGTTTGAGCTGTGATACTTACAGAACTGTGGAATGTGACAGAGTTTGAGCTGTGATACTTACAGAACTGTGGAATGTGACAGAGTTTGAGCTGTGATACTTACAGAACTGTGGAATGTGACAGAGTTTGAGCTGTGATACTTACAGAACTGTGGAATGTGACAGAGTTTGAGCTGTGATACTTACAGAACTGTGGAATGTGACAGAGTTTGAGCTGTGATACTTACAGAACTGTGGAATGTGACAGAGTTTGAGCTGTGATACTTACAGAACTGTGGAATGTGACAGAGTTTGAGCTGTGATACTTACAGAACTGTGGAATGTGACAGAGTTTGAGCTGTGATACTTACAGAACTGTGGAATGTGACAGAGTTTGAGCTGTGATACTTACAGAACTGTGGAATGTGACAGAGTTTGAGCTGTGATACTTACAGAACTGTGGAATGTGACAGAGTTTGAGCTGTGATACTTACAGAACTGTGGAATGTGACAGAGTTTGAGCTGTGATACTTACAGAACTGTGGAATGTGACAGAGTTTGAGCTGTGATACTTACAGAACTGTGGAATGTGACAGAGTTTGAGCTGTGATACTTACAGAACTGTGGAATGTGACAGAGTTTGAGCTGTGATACTTACAGAACTGTGGAATGTGACAGAGTTTGAGCTGTGATACTTACAGAACTGTGGAATGTGACAGAGTTTGAGCTGTGATACTTACAGAACTGTGGAATGTGACAGAGTTTGAGCTGTGATACTTACAGAACTGTGGAATGTGACAGAGTTTGAGCTGTGATACTTACAGAACTGTGGAATGTGACAGAGTTTGAGCTGTGATACTTACAGAACTGTGGAATGTGACAGAGTTTGAGCTGTGATACTTACAGAACTGTGGAATGTGACAGAGTTTGAGCTGTGATACTTACAGAACTGTGGAATGTGACAGAGTTTGAGCTGTGATACTTACAGAACTGTGGAATGTGACAGAGTTTGAGCTGTGATACTTACAGAACTGTGGAATGTGACAGAGTTTGAGCTGTGATACTTACAGAACTGTGGAATGTGACAGAGTTTGAGCTGTGATACTTACAGAACTGTGGAATGTGACAGAGTTTGAGCTGTGATACTTACAGAACTGTGGAATGTGACAGAGTTTGAGCTGTGATACTTACAGAACTGTGGAATGTGACAGAGTTTGAGCTGTGATACTTACAGAACTGTGGAATGTGACAGAGTTTGAGCTGTGATACTTACAGAACTGTGGAATGTGACAGAGTTTGAGCTGTGATACTTACAGAACTGTGGAATGTGACAGAGTTTGAGCTGTGATACTTACAGAACTGTGGAATGTGACAGAGTTTGAGCTGTGATACTTACAGAACTGTGGAATGTGACAGAGTTTGAGCTGTGATACTTACAGAACTGTGGAATGTGACAGAGTTTGAGCTGTGATACTTACAGAACTGTGGAATGTGACAGAGTTTGAGCTGTGATACTTACAGAACTGTGGAATGTGACAGAGTTTGAGCTGTGATACTTACAGAACTGTGGAATGTGACAGAGTTTGAGCTGTGATACTTACAGAACTGTGGAATGTGACAGAGTTTGAGCTGTGATACTTACAGAACTGTGGAATGTGACAGAGTTTGAGCTGTGATACTTACAGAACTGTGGAATGTGACAGAGTTTGAGCTGTGATACTTACAGAACTGTGGAATGTGACAGAGTTTGAGCTGTGATACTTACAGAACTGTGGAATGTGACAGAGTTTGAGCTGTGATACTTACAGAACTGTGGAATGTGACAGAGTTTGAGCTGTGATACTTACAGAACTGTGGAATGTGACAGAGTTTGAGCTGTGATACTTACAGAACTGTGGAATGTGACAGAGTTTGAGCTGTGATACTTACAGAACTGTGGAATGTGACAGAGTTTGAGCTGTGATACTTACAGAACTGTGGAATGTGACAGAGTTTGAGCTGTGATACTTACAGAACTGTGGAATGTGACAGAGTTTGAGCTGTGATACTTACAGAACTGTGGAATGTGACAGAGTTTGAGCTGTGATACTTACAGAACTGTGGAATGTGACAGAGTTTGAGCTGTGATACTTACAGAACTGTGGAATGTGACAGAGTTTGAGCTGTGATACTTACAGAACTGTGGAATGTGACAGAGTTTGAGCTGTGATACTTACAGAACTGTGGAATGTGACAGAGTTTGAGCTGTGATACTTACAGAACTGTGGAATGTGACAGAGTTTGAGCTGTGATTCTTACAGAACTGTGGAATGTGACAGAGTTTGAGCTGTGATACTTACAGAACTGTGGAATGTGACAGAGTTTGAGCTGCCGTTGAGATCAATGTGAGTGTGCTCTGTGAAGTTCATCAGCTCTTTTTGTAACTGCTCTATGATTCCTGAGTCAAAGAAGTCGGTCGTCCGTACTGTAAAATAAAAACTCTCTGTCATAAGTAACTTTATAACGTGTCTGTGGTACATACTGCAAAACAAATTACACTCTTTCATAAAGAAATATATAACGATCATGACAATACCATTAATCTACTAAACAGTAGGGTAAGATGTGCTGGTGGACATTTTATAATCAGCTTGCATCTCAAATTTTTAATATTTTTGCACAAATTCATAAGGATATTTATCCCTATAAAAGAGATGTTGTAACTGTTCATGTAAATATATTGTAATTGTTGCCATGGATACACAAATTGTATTGTAATTGTTTCTGTGGGGATATTGTCATTGTTCATGGATAGACAAAAAAAATGTAAATTAGTCGTCTTAAGCACATGCAATCACAAAATATTTTATACAAGTAAAATGATTTGTACTAAATGTATTTCAATCCTGAAAAATCCTCATTATCCAAGCTTTGTTATTGTAGTAGAAACAAAAGTTCAATTCAAATTATCAAACAAAAGGGACATATACATAAAAACAAAATCTTGTTTCTTCTGTATATTAATAACATGGTATCAATCAGTGTAAAAAATTCAATACACTGTAATTCATAAAATATTAGATAACCTACAAAATCATTCTTCACCCTTTGAACTGTTTGTAATTTTACCCAAAATGTTAACTTGTATAAATCTCACAAATATTTCACAGGGTGAATAGATAATATATACCAATTCTGTAATATCATTGAAACAAAGAGTAGTAATTTTTTATTTATACATTTCACCATACAATGATCCACCAAGCTATTTGTTTTTATCAAATCAAATTAAATATCAGTCAGTCAACAGGGCTAGAAAATCATATGGAATACCACTGGTCACTTAGGCTAGTAGTCTTCACTAGTCCATGTGTATATTCCACTAACCCCATATCATTTAACAAGATAAGCAATATCACATGTTAATTAGTCAATCGGGCTAGCTGTTTTTAGTACCACTAGTTCTGCTGGAAATTTCACTACTCTCAGACTATTGGGCTACCCTTATTGTCTAGCCCTTGACATTTAGAATAATAATCTTACTAAGGAATTGGTTTTCATTATCTAAAACACTAAAATACTGGTTTTTTTGGCCTGTTGAAGTTAACATTATTATCCTATCAAACTGTACATATATACTCATTATAAACCTCTTTGTTGTTTATTATTGAGTTCTATTTCAGTTACATTCTCCTTATTGATTTAACTTAACAGATAAAATCACACCAGAGGTAGTGCTACACCGATCAGTGTTTTCTTCCCAACAGTGTTTGATCACGATTGCCATTACATGCCATCCATGCGATCTGTTTTAACTTAACAGGCAAAATCATGACTATTTACTGCCACAGAATCACTGACTTGGATTTAAAAATAAAATAAAATAAAGGAAAGTTTAGTTGTAAATAGTGGTGTGAAGGAGCTGATTACACAACGATTACAGTACGAGTGTATCTACAGCAGAGACAGACAGTACGAGGATCACTCTACCACTGTATTAGGAATGTTAGACAAGGTGTTTTCTCTGAGAATCAATATTCAATTGGTCTCCGGAGTCACGATGGCCGGTAAAGATTGAATTTATTACTGACTCAGAACAAGTCTTAAACAAGCAAATTCGTGAAATTTATATCCCCCACTTTCAGGACATATTGTAGGTAAACATTATTGAGGTTAGGTTTAAACATGTGAGTATGTATCGTGCTGTTGAGACATAATGTATAGCTAGAAACTTGAAGAAAAAAATCCCTTATCTAATATTTGCTCGAGTTATTAAGCAGAAACTGCAGATAATGACTGCCAAATGGAGTCCGATTAAAGTGATTGTCAAGCTTGGCCGAGCCCTTAATGCGTTGAACCCTGTTACTAAGTTTGAAGACAATCGGATAATATTTAGAGTTAATGAACAGAAACGGAAGATAATGATGTTTTTTGTTATTCAAGGGGCCATAACTCCGCTGATGGTGGTCATCAAACTTGGTCGAGCCCTTAAGACATTTAACCCTTGTACAAGTTTGAAGAAAATTGGTTAACATTTGTTGTAGTTATTGCACGGAAACGAAACGCAGCAGATAATGACGCTTTCTGTTATTCAAGGGGCCATAACTCCGCCAAATGGGGTCCGCTGAATGCGGTCATCGAACTTGGCAGAGCCCATAACGCATTTAAGGTATTTAACCCTGTGATCAAGTTTGAAGAAAATCAGTTAACATTTGTTGCAGTTATTGCACGGAGACAGACAGACAAACCCAAATTAATATCCCCCATTTTTGTGAAAGCGGGGATAATAATAATATGCAATGAGAGGATCCCGGAGAAAGAAGAGACTTGACAGTAGCTCTGCCTCACACCCCAATCTTTATACACCTCTATGAATATGATACAGAGGGAGAGACTTGACAGTATTTCTACCTCACACCCCAATCTTTATACACCTCTATATATATAGGACAGAGGGAGAGACTTGACAGTAGTTCTACCTCACACCCCAATCTTTATACACCTCTATATATATGGTACAGAGGGAGAGACTTGACAGTAGTTCTACCTCACACCCCAATCTTTATACACCTCTATATATATGGTACAGAGGGAGAGACTTGACAGTAGTTCTACCTCACACCCCAATCTTTATACACCTCTATATATATGGTACAGAGGGAGAGACTTGACAGTAGTTCTACCTCACACCCCAATCTTTATACACCTCTATATATATGGTACAGAGGGAGAGACTTGACAGTAGTTCTACCTCACACCCCAATCTTTATACACCTCTATATATATGGTACAGAGGGAGAGACTTGACAGTAGTTCTACCTCACACCCCAATCTTTATACACCTCTATATATATGGTACAGAGGGAGAGACTTGACAGTAGTTCTACCTCACACCCCAATCTTTATACACCTCTATATATATGGTACAGAGGGAGAGACTTGACAGTAGTTCTACCTCACACCCCAATCTTTATACACCTCTATATATATGGTACAGAGGGAGAGACTTGACAGTAGTTCTACCTCACACCCCAATCTTTATACACCTCTATATATATGGTACAGAGGGAGAGACTTGACAGTAGTTCTACCTCACACCCCAATCTTTATACACCTCTATATATATGGTACAGAGGGAGAGACTTGACAGTAGTTCTACCTCACACCCCAATCTTTATACACCTCTATATATATGGTACAGAGGGAGAGACTTGACAGTAGTTCTACCTCACACCCCAATCTTTATACACCTCTATATATATGGTACAGAGGGAGAGACTTGACAGTAGTTCTACCTCACACCCCAATCTTTATACACCTCTATATATATGGTACAGAGGGAGAGACTTGACAGTAGTTCTACCTCACACCCCAATCTTTATACACCTCTATATATATGGTACAGAGGGAGAGACTTGACAGTAGTTCTACCTCACACCCCAATCTTTATACACCTCTATATATATGGTACAGAGGGAGAGACTTGACAGTAGTTCTACCTCACACCCCAATCTTTATACACCTCTATATATATGGTACAGAGGGAGAGACTTGACAGTAGTTCTACCTCACACCCCAATCTTTATACACCTCTATATATATGGTACAGAGGGAGAGACTTGACAGTAGTTCTACCTCACACCCCAATCTTTATACACCTCTATATATATGGTACAGAGGGAGAGACTTGACAGTAGTTCTACCTCACACCCCAATCTTTATACACCTCTATATATATGGTACAGAGGGAGAGACTTGACAGTAGTTCTACCTCACACCCCAATCTTTATACACCTCTATATATATGGTACAGAGGGAGAGACTTGACAGTAGTTCTACCTCACACCCCAATCTTTATACACCTCTATATATATGGTACAGAGGGAGAGACTTGACAGTAGTTCTACCTCACACCCCAATCTTTATACACCTCTATATATATGGTACAGAGGGAGAGACTTGACAGTAGTTCTACCTCACACCCCAATCTTTATACACCTCTATATATATGGTACAGAGGGAGAGACTTGACAGTAGTTCTACCTCACACCCCAATCTTTATACACCTCTATATATATGGTACAGAGGGAGAGACTTGACAGTAGTTCTACCTCACACCCCAATCTTTATACACCTCTATATATATGGTACAGAGGGAGAGACTTGACAGTAGTTCTACCTCACACCCCAATCTTTATACACCTCTATATATATGGTACAGAGGGAGAGACTTGACAGTAGTTCTACCTCACACCCCAATCTTTATACACCTCTATATATATGGTACAGAGGGAGAGACTTGACAGTAGTTCTACCTCACCCCCCAATCTTTATACACCTCTATATATATGATACAGAGGGAGACTTGACAGTAGTTCTACCTCACACCCCAATCTTTATACACCTCTATACCTATATGACCAGTGCATTGATAAAAGATTCAGATCTACTAGATCTACGAACAGTAACATGTACACTTTCCAATGAATCTTGGCTCAGATTTTCCCCCAGAAAACACAAAATTAGATTACATATTTTGTTAAAAAAAAAATACTAGAAAAAATGAAATATTTTTCATATTAATTAACTCATTAAATATGACAGAAAAAAAGTGTGAATAGGGCACCTTTTCAGTAATGTAAATGTGAAAGACAGGTCAAGTTCAGAAGTCGTGCTTCAGTGCACAATCTGTCTGTGAGGAATGCATCATCGTAAATGTGGTGCACCATGTCACTGAGGTATGCCGCCATCACATCCTGGGACAGGAACGTTGGTAAGTATATATCAGTGTTTATATACCTCTACACATCCTGGGACAGGGACGTTGGTAAGTATATTATCAGTGTTTATATACCTCTACACACTGGTCACCTACATTGCTACATTACATACTTGCCAAGTGTCCCTATTTTAAAAATAGTCTTCTAATTTATCACCTTCGTTTTTTACATTTCAGATGACTACTAATTAACTATAGTGCTTTACACAACAATTTTGTCAAATGTTAGTGCCACAGAGTTTCTCATCCATGGAAAGTACATTGATCTGCACCTTTGGCAATTACTTACAGAGACCTTGACATTTGATAAAAAAAACATACTGACCTTGACTTTGGAAAAACAACCTTGAAATTTACACATAGAACCACTCAAAAAGAAAAGCTTAATGTGGGTGCTATCAAATAAATGTAAACAGTAACTAAATGATTACATGACTAGACCAAAACATTACTGTCAAGTTTGTTAAACAGTCAATAATCATTATTAAATCTTATCAATGAAAACCCTGTCAGAGAACACATCTATAGAGGTAAGTGTTATCAGCATGAAAGCCATTTACAGTCCCCAAAACATGCACAATACTAAAACTGAAAGGACGACGGTCTTGTAAAAAATTAGGTCTCTAGACATAACTAGACATAAACCAATTACAAAAATAAATAAATCAGACTAAACATGTAGGTTGCCAAGTTAAACTATCAATAACAAAACAACAATACTGTTATAAAGGAGAGACAACTTTTTATCCTTAATCTTTTCTTTTATTACAACTGTAGACAAATCAGTTTTTTTGACAAACAATTGTTGGATAGATGAGAGGAAAGCAGTTTGACAGCAGTAGCACTGAACAAATGATCATGTCCTACGACCTCTCTCAGAGCCAGTCTACCAACACCCGGACGTGTAAGACCTCTCTCACATGTACGACTTCTCTCAGAGCCAGTCTACCAACACTCGGACATGTACAACCTCTGTCAGAGCCAGTCTACCAACACTCGGACATGTACGACCTCTCTCAGAGCCAGTATACCAACACCTGGACATGTACGACCTCTCTCATGGCCAATATACCAGCACTCGGACATGAACGACTTCTCTCGGAGCCAGTCTACCAACACTCGGACGTGTACAACCTCTCTCAGAGCCAGTCTACTAACACTCGGACATGTACGACCTCTCTCAGAGCCAGTATACCAACACTCGGACATGTACGACCTCTCTCAGAGGCAGTATACCAACACTCGGACATCTCGGACATGAACGACCTCTCTCAGAGCCAATCTACCAACACTCGGACATGTACGACCTCTCTCAGAGCCAATCTACCAACACTCGGACATGTACGACCTCTCTCAGAGCCAGTATACCAACACTCGGACATGTACGACCTCTCTCAGAGCCAGTCTACCAACACTCGGACATGTACGACCTCTCTCAGAGCCAGTCTACCAACACTCGGACATGTACGACCTCTCTCAGAGCCAGTCTACCAACACTCGGACATGTACGACCTCTCTCAGAGCCAGTCTACCAACACTCGGACATGTACGACCTCTCTCAGAGCCAGTCTACCAACACTCGGACATGT
Source organism: Mizuhopecten yessoensis (assembly GCF_002113885.1). Classification (NCBI taxonomy): domain Eukaryota; kingdom Metazoa; phylum Mollusca; class Bivalvia; order Pectinida; family Pectinidae; genus Mizuhopecten; species Mizuhopecten yessoensis. Next base: position 1,058,952 of record NW_018408912.1, on the reverse strand, counting down.
ACGACCTCTCTCAGAGCCAGTCTACCAACACTCGGACATGTACGACCTCTCTCAGAGCCAGTCTACCAACACTCGGACATGTACGACCTCTCTCAGAGCCAGTCTACCAACACTCGGACATGTACGACCTCTCTCAGAGCCAGTCTACCAACACTCGGACATGTACGACCTCTCTCAGAGCCAGTCTACCAACACTCGGACATGTACGACCTCTCTCAGAGCCAGTCTACCAACACTCGGACATGTACGACCTCTCTCAGAGCCAGTCTACCAACACTCGGACATGTACGACCTCTCTCAGAGCCAGTCTACCAACACTCGGACATGTACGACCTCTCTCAGAGCCAGTCTACCAACACTCGGACATGTACGACCTCTCTCAGAGCCAGTCTACCAACACTCGGACATGTACGACCTCTCTCAGAGCCAGTCTACCAACACTCGGACATGTACGACCTCTCTCAGAGCCAGTCTACCAACACTCGGACATGTACGACCTCTCTCAGAGCCAGTCTACCAACACTCGGACATGTACGACCTCTCTCAGAGCCAGTCTACCAACACTCGGACATGTACGACCTCTCTCAGAGCCAGTCTACCAACACTCGGACATGTACGACCTCTCTCAGAGCCAGTCTACCAACACTCGGACATGTACGACCTCTCTCAGAGCCAGTCTACCAACACTCGGACATGTACGACCTCTCTCAGAGCCAGTCTACCAACACTCGGACATGTACGACCTCTCTCAGAGCCAGTCTACCAACACTCGGACATGTACGACCTCTCTCAGAGCCAGTCTACCAACACTCGGACATGTACGACCTCTCTCAGAGCCAGTCTACCAACACTCGGACATGTACAACCTCTCTCAGAGCCAGTCTACCAACACTCGGACATGTACGACCTCTCTCAGAGCCAGTATACCAACACCTGGACATGTACGACCTCTCTCATGGCCAATATACCAGCACTCGGACATGAACGACTTCTCTCGGAGCCAGTCTACCAACACTCGGACGTGTACAACCTCTCTCAGAGCCAGTCTACTAACACTCGGACATGTACGACCTCTCTCAGAGCCAGTATACCAACACCTGGACATGTACGACCTCTCTCATGGCCAATATACCAGCACTCGGACATGAACGACTTCTCTCGGAGCCAGTCTACCAACACTCGGACGTGTACAACCTCTCTCAGAGCCAGTCTACTAACACTCGGACATGTACGACCTCTCTCAGAGCCAGTATACCAACACCTGGACATGTACGACCTCTCTCATGGCCAATATACCAGCACTCGGACATGAACGACTTCTCTCGGAGCCAGTCTACCAACACTCGGACGTGTACAACCTCTCTCAGAGCCAGTCTACTAACACTCGGACATGTACGACCTCTCTCAGAGCCAGTATACCATTACTCGGACATGAATGACCTCTCTCAGAGCCAGTCTACCAACACTCGGACATGTACGACCTCTCTCAGAGCCAGTATACCAACACTCGGACATGTACGACCTCTCTCAGAGGCAGTATACCAACACTCGGACATCTCGGACATGAACGACCTCTCTCAGAGCCAATCTACCAACACTCGGACATGTACGACCTCTCTCAGAGCCAATCTACCAACACTCGGACATGTACGACCTCTCTCAGAGCCAGTCTACCAACACTCGGACATGTACGACCTCTCTCAGAGCCAGTCTACCAACACTAGGACATGAAATTTGGTGTCTAGAAACAATGTGATAATTTAGTACTTGGCACTCGGTGACACAACCTCACCAATCACAAGTCATAACTTTATAAATAGCACCATAAAAAGGCTGGATTCAGCCTCAGACACTTTAATACTCTGCCCCCAAAAATGCTCAGCCAGAAGTCAATTCGCATGTTATTTCAACTAGCAGCACTCCAAACAGTTTACAGCCAGGGCTGTATCGATACTGGAGTGACAACTCAAGTCATGTTTAAGTATAACCTTCCCATAAACTTGATTATGAAGTTTTAACACTAACCATAATATATAGCATTTATGTACTTTCAGTTCAAATTGGTTTGGAGGAAATTAGATGTATAGTTACAGGATGCACTACAGTAAATTTTGCATAAGTATGTAAATGACATTGTATACTCATTCAGCTGTTTGTAGTGCAGCTTTGACAGATGAATTAACTAAGTAAGACCCTGTAAAGGTATAAACATCAGATAATAGAAACATGACCTGGTACTTTAGTTAAACGATTCACACAATAGTTTGGGAGTCTTCAGCTCTCAATGTTGTAGGGTCAAATTTTTGAAGTAAAAATGGACAAAAAAAATCCAATTTTTATTTTGCCACATCAAGTCCCACATGACTCATTATCTACCAGACAGCTATATAATATACAATGTCACGTCAAATCTCACACAACTCATCATATCCCAGTCAGCTATATAATATACATTGTCACTTCAAGTCTCACACGACTCATCATATGCCAGACAGATATATAATATACAATGTCACTTCAAGTCTCATACGACTCATCATATCCCAGACAGATATATAATAAACAATGTCATGTCAAGTCTCACACGACTCATCATATCCCAGACAGATATATAATATACATTGTCATGTCAAGTCTCACACGACTCCTCATGTGATTGTTATGTACCTTTAAATTCTCTCAGTGCAAATTTAACAAATGATTTGAGGAGTGAATATCTTTTAAAATCCTTTTAAATGCTTTTGAGGTCACTTTCATGTATACACCGAGATAAATTACTCGACACAGAGATATATTATGTCACAGGTCTCGTCACTCCTATGTCATTACTGAATGGAAGGTGGCAGTGCTTGAAGAATATCAATCCTTGAACATTTCTTACACTGTAACCCTGTCAATTCAATGTTAGTATTGTATGATAGTAAACGTATCGGAAAGATTCACGTATAGACAGCTCGTGATATAAAACTGCTAAAATTACACAGCCACGGACCAACAATGTAGGGTGGAAAATTAAAATATCAGTTGATCGTTGATGTCTGTTTGATTATTAATAAATAGATATTTTGCCTTGACTTCGTAGAAAACCTGTATCATTCATGACTTTAATCATAACATACTAGGTAATCATAGCCACTTACAACTGAGGCAGAAATTATAACAATGAAATAATTTAATAGTATGCAGACAGCTTTAATCTTCACGCATTAACATAAAAACATTCCCGACTACAGATAAAGACACTGCATATACCTTTATTACTCATTATATCCTGGTGTATTTCAGAATTAATAATGATGCGGTTAACCTTGCAATATTTGTGGCTTTAGTTAGATATTTGTGACTTCGCTTTACCTGACAGGCACACACATATAAGTGAGTAAAACAACCTGTTTGATCTTCTCTGGTAAAACATGATTATGTAATCCTATACATTTCTGCAGATACCAAGTTTTAAAAGATACAGCAATCTGGGTGTCTCAAACAAATTAACATACAAAAGAGGTTCAAGATGTTTCTCTTTTGTTTGAAAGCCATCACATATTTAAATGAAAATGACTTATATACTCTAGTCTTTTTATTGTTATATTTCAATATTATACAGGTATTCTCAGTGATACAGGTATTTTCTCTGTAATACAAGTATTCTCACTGTGATACAGGTATTCTCACTGTCATACAGGTATTTTCTCTGATACAGGTATTCTCTCTGTGATACAGGTATTTTCTCTGTAATACAGGTATTCTCACTGTGATACAGGTATTCTAACTGTGCTACAGGTATTCTCTTTGTGATACAGGTATTCTCACTGTGATACAGGTATTCTAACTGTGCTACAGGTATTCTCTTTGTGATACAGGTATTCTCACTGTGATACAGGTATTCTCTCTGTCATACAGGTATTTTCTCTGATACAGGTATTCTCTCTGTGATACAGGTATTTTCTCTGTAATACAGGTATTCTCACTGTGATACAGGTATTCTCTCTGTAATACAGGTACTTTACTGTTATACAATTGTTCTCATTGTCATACAGGTATTCTCACTGTGAAACAGGTATTCTCACTGTGATATAGGTATTCTCACTGTAATACAGGTATTCTCACTGTGATACAGGTATTCTCACTGTGATACAGGTATTCTCACTGTGCTACAGGTATTCTCTTTGTGATACAGGTATTCTCACTGTGATACAGGTATTCTCACTGTAATACAGGTATTCTCTCTGTGATACAGGTATTCCCTCTGTGCTACAGGTATTCTCTCTGTGATACAGGTATTCTCACTGTAAAACAGGTATTCTCTCTGTAATACAGGTATTCTAACTGTGATACAGGTATTCTCACTGTGAAACAGGTATTCTCTCTGTAATACAGGTACTTTACTGTTATACAACTATTCTCATTGTGAAACAGGTATTCTAACTGTGATACAGGTATTCTCACTGTGATACAGGTATTCTCTCTGTAATACAGGTAATCTCTCTGTGATACAGGTATTGCCTCTGTAATACAGGTATTCTCACTGAGATACAGGTCTTCTCACTGTGATACAGGTATTCTCACTGTGATACAGGTCTTCTCTCTGTAATACAGGTATTCTCACTGTGATACAGGTATTCTCGCTGTGATACAGGTATTCTCACAGTGATACAGGTCTTCTCTCTGTAATACAGGTATATACAGGCATTCTCACTGTTTGCCTCTGTGATACAGGTATTCTTTCTGTGATACAGGTATTCTCACTGTGATACAGGTATTCTCTCTGTAATACAGGCATTCTCACTGTGAAACAGGTATTCTCTCTGTAATACAGGTACTTTACTGTTATACAATTGTTCTCATTGTGATACAGGTATTCTCACTGTGAAACAGGTATTCTCTCTGTAATACAGGTACTTTACTGTTATACAACTATTCTCACTGTGATACAGGTATTCTCTCTGTGATACAGGTATTCCCACTGTGATACAGGTATTCTCACTGTGATATGGGTACTCTCACTGTGATACAGGTATTCTCTCTGTGATACAGGTATTCTCTCTGTAATACAGGTATTCTCACTGTGATACAGGTATTCTCACTGTGATATGGGTACTCTCACTGTGATACAGGTATTCTCTCTGTAATACAGGTACTTTACTGTTATACAATTGTTCTCATTGTGATACAGGTATTCTCACTGTGAAACAGTTATTCTCACTGTGATACAGGTATTCTCACTGTAATACAGGTATTCTCATTGTGATACCGGTATTCTCACTGTGATATAGGTATTCTCACTGTGATACAGGTATTCTCACTGTGATACAGGTATTCTCTCTGTGATACAGGTATTCTCTCTGTAATACAGGTATTCTCATTGTGATACCGGTATTCTCACTGTGATATAGGTATTCTCACTGTGATACAGGTATTCTCTCTGTAATACAGGTACTTTACTGTTATACAAATATTCTCATTGTGAAACAGGTATTCTCACTGTGAAACAGGTATTCTCTCTGTAATACAGGTACTTTACTGTCATACAAATATTCTCATTGTGATACAGGTAGTCTCATTGTGAAACAGGTATTCTCTCTGTAATACAGGTACTTTACTGTTATACAATTATTCTCATTGTGAAACAGGTATTCTCACTGTGAAACAGGTATTGTCTCTGTAATACAGGTACTTTACTGTTATACAAATATTCTCATTGTGAAACAGGTATTCTCATTGTAATACAGGCATTATCACTATTATACAGTATTTTCCATGTTTTACAGATAATCTCACTGTTTTAGCAGGTATTTTTACTGTTATGTAGGTATTCGGACTACTCTGATAATCTCACTGTGATACAGGTATTCACACTGTGGTACAGGTATTCACACTGTTATAAAGGAGTTTTCTAGATATTTTCACTGCTGTATACTAGTAGGTATATCCTCACAATGTCTATATTTAAACAACTTTCATTTTTCCACCAATATATCCTACAAGTTAATCTGATGGGCACAGCTTGTCATTGATCCATTGTTCAGCTTCCTAGGTTTAAGAGGCCCATTACATGTATGATGAACATATACAGAAAAGTGCACATCTTCACATAGTTTAAACTAGTTTGGAAAGGCTCTTCAAATGAAAACTTAAACAGGATATATATATATATGCCTTAAGACTATAATTAATGTATTTATACTGCTGTGATATCTTTATGGCAGGTACTTATATGACAGACGTCGCTATAGCAAACTATTATGTGTCACTTACTTCAAATAAACAGTCTGAATAATCTCCTAGAAGAGATGAAAGTACTGAAGACTTGTTGTTGAGAATTTTTCTTTTTATAATATTTCTTTGTCCGTAAGGATAATTTTTCTGATTAATAATATATATATATATATATATATATGAAGCTTAAATGCATTGCAGCAAACAAAGGCCATTTGGCTAAGGGATATAAACAATCACATACAGTTGAGTGTTTGCTGGTAAACCATTGGTTTAAAGTGATGTCAAATTATACTGTGTATTACTTTACACAGATCTTTAAATCATAGCAATAATTCGCTCAGTAGGTCTGGACCATGATATTCATTGTAGCATGCTTTGTATATGGTAAGTTTCTAACAACATACACATATATATGATACATTGAATATTTATACTGGGGGAAAAATAGCTGTAGGTATACAACTAGAAAATTTTGTAAAGCATAAAAATACTCCCATTCCTGCTTTCAAAAGCGGAAAATAAAGGTCACAGTGACCTATATTTCATATATATATGTAGAGTATGCATCCATATAATTATATAAAGTTTGACAAATATTGGATTTCTAGAGTTATGATTATGGAGCAAATCATGAAGCCAAATCAAAGGAAGTGACCGTTTATCAATGCTACAGTTAATACCCTGGTGACCCTGACTGTAGTTCAGACTGCTACAGTTAATACCCTGGTGACCCTGACTGTAGTTCAGACAGCTCAATTAATACCCTGGTGACCCTGACTAGTTCAGACAGCTACAGTTAATACCCTGGTGACCCTGACTGTAGCTCAGACTGCTACAGTTAATACCCTGGTGACCCTTACTGTAGTTCAGACAGCTACAGTTAATACCCTGGTGACCCTGACTGTAGCTCAGACTGCTACAGTTAATACCCTGGTGACCCTTACTGTAGTTCAGACAGCTACAGTTAATACCCTGGTGACCCTGACTGTAGCTCAGACTGCTACAGTTAATACCCTGGTGACCCTGACTGTAGTTCAGACTGCTACAGTGAATACCCTGGTGACCCTGACTGTAGTTCAGACTGCTACAGTGAATACCCTGGTGACCCTGACTGTAGTTCAGACTGCTACAGTTAATACCCTGGTGACCCTGACTGTAGTTCAGACTGATGTTTTGGAACATTACAAGATGTGTAATGGTAAAGTCCTTTAAATTTGGTGAAAGGTGGACACTCATACCAATAAAAAGAAATGTATAGGGGTTGGGATGGGTATAATAGGGTTTTATGAAAATCAAGGGCTATACCCCTAAAACAGACACCAGCAGTTAATACACCACTACGACCTGTATGCATGCTGATACTCTGTACATCTGGACAAGGAGTCGGCTGTGATTTTACATCACATGATTTCTCATATTCAGTATTGATTGAAATGCTCAATACAGTTTTTCTTTAATCCAGAGAGTATGACAGGTATCAAAGAGAAAGGATTTTATGTCTGTTTTAATGCCATATTTAAACCTGGACTTACGTAAGAATTCCTGATCACGACATGTTATTTTTTTAATATTAGATATTAACCTTCTGAGATAACAACACATTGATGAAAGAAATGATAAACTTATCGACTTGATTTAAATTGTGTATATTATATAGAGATTAAACAGCAAATGTATATCTTCCACCAAGAACAACTCTGTGGAGAGTTTAACATTTCAGTACTTGAAGTTTGTGCAAAATAATCAAATTATTCAGAGTATTACTTAATCATACTAAAATCAAAGGGTCATTTCTACCAGGTCTATGAAAGTATTGCTAATCTACAGGTCATCATTGCATTGTATCATAATAACATAAGAAACCTTTCAAAGGGGGATAACTGTGACATATTCTCCAGTACCAACAGAGATTTTGTTACAGTGGATGAATTGAGAGAAGCACAGGCCTCCAACAGGTCTATTTAGATTAACTTAATAGAATATCTTATGGACGACACTGTAGTCGCTTCGAAATGAACAAACCCTTCTTACCTGCCGTATGGCGCCGCCGTTTTAACTTTTTACGGCGCCACAATTTGGTTGGCGTGTCCTCACGGGACTTTTGTGTGCGGTTGCTGTTGCTTTGCTGCACGGCGAAGTGACTATTTACGTGGCGTTCCAGTCCTTTCTGGGAGGTGAATCTCATCACACAACCGTCCACTATACACTTAAACGGCTTGTCGCCGCTGTGACTTAGTATATGCCTTTCAAGCCATGATCTAGAACACGAGCTTTTGTCATACACTTTACACCCCTGCCACAGACACACATAAGTCTCGCCACTTTGCGTGTCCACATGACACTGTCTGATATGGTCCATGAGGGCTGGGGGTTCGAGCCCACAGTCGCAGTCCTTCCATTTACATGCCACATAAGTCTCTTTACAACTACACTGCGTGTCTGCCGGCCGACTGTCCTTGCTTATGGGGCTGAGCACACAGCTCCCACCGATGGATAAAGGTGTACACGAACGCGACGTGTCGGGGGTCACCTGTTCTGATGCACATCCCCCCTCCACTAGTCTCGTAATCTCTTTCTCTTCCGACAAACTGAAACACACAAAACAAATCCATTGTATCAGGTGGAAGTCTTGTAAATGGTACCATATCAACAATAGATACTCATATCATTTGTTTGAACACAAATGTAATGCCCCCCCCCC
>NW_018408912.1:959409-1049637 GCF_002113885.1 Mizuhopecten yessoensis | reverse complement strand
GATCAAAACAATCTTAACACTTTCCCCCCTATATGTAACTTTAGTAGACTCTACCATGCATTGATCTGGATGAGTCCATTATGGTCTACAGTGGTAAAAGAGTTAATCTAAAAAAGGTAAAGATATGTAGGGAACGTTTATCCATCTCAACTGAACCAAATCCCCATCCCCTGGACATTACTCTCTTTTTAATAGATTTCAATTTTTGAAAAATACATAGAGGATATTTAATGATGTTTTCAGTAATAACAAATACATTTCACTCGTGTGGCTAATATATTTGTTATTACTGTTATTTGTTATTACCATTAAATTTTCTATTTATTACATGTTTAAAGCATAAAACATGAAAAATGGAATGCATTAAAAAAGGGCAAGAATCAGAAGCATAATAATTAGTGCCATATTCTAATGACGTCACGCTTGACAACAAGCCTGCGTGCCATTTTGAATGTGATACTACACGCAATTCCGACGTTTTCGGCTATTTCCTGGTATGATTGCTTATATTTTTTTTTATTAATTGTAAATACTAAGTGTGTGCATGTACCAAACATTTACCATAACAACCACTTATTCTACCATTGCTTCATTTGAATCTGAACAAAACATTGTTGCCTTTGAATGCAGCGAATAGAATATAACGATGTGATTGGTCAATACCAAAAAGTGATATTTTCACACTGAAAATATCACTTTTGATCACAGTGTGAAAAATATCAGTTTTTTTATCAAGTTGATAGAATCTTTTATATTTCACTAGCAAAAATGCAATAAATCATTTTCCATTTAACACATTTTTTATAGATGAAAAAGGCTATATACCAGGTAGGTAAAACCTAAGTTAGACAATAGGAAATAAAACCAGAATCCAGTTTAAAAGTCACATAACAGAACACTGTACTGTTAATAGGTTAACTACTTTGACAATACCTTACAGGACCTCCTAATCAGGGTCACCTGTGCAGCAGTGCCGGTGATATAAAACACACAGGTGTGACCACACACAACTGTCAATCTCCTCCATGTATCTGTGGTTACGTAATACCTTACCTCACCAAGACTCTCAAGTATGTGTCGGTGTACATAGGTACGCAACAATACTACTATAGCATGTGTCAGGCAGACAATTCAACCTCAGTCCTTATAGCTGATCTAGAAAGCATCACCCTTCCACAAAGTGACATTCTAATAGTCCTGGGTACCATAACATAACAGTAAAGCCAGTTGAAGACCTATCAATCCATCTTAGGTAGCTGTTAAGTGGTGAGTGGACAGGTCATTTCTTATATTACCTACATAATGCCTCTTACGTTTCTTTATTGACAAGTGGGAGTTATTAGGTGTTTTCTTTACATCCAAGGTAGACAAGTTTATTTCCTTACAAGATTATATGAATGCACACATACTGATGATGGTATCTACTGTGAAAGGCATGAGGGAGGAGGTTATACCCTTCATCAAATTTAGTCAAAATCCCTTCAGCTGTCCTTAATGAGTAGCTTTTTAAAAGGAATAACTGACAATAAATAGATGTCACACCACGGCATTAGCTCACTAGCTATACAATTTATGGTCTATATAGGCTTCCATAATACAGAGTTGAGATTAAACTATACACCTCATCATGTATATATAGTATTAATTAGTATGTGGACATTTTTGGATATTTTAGCTAAAAACAGCATTTCCAGACCAAGTGAAAAAGGATATAAGACTACAAGATCACTATCATTAGCAAATCTGATCTCACTTCAGGCATATGTATAAACTTTTGTAAGTAAGGAGGCAGACGATGACCTTGACCTTAATCTATCAAACATGTGCTGATGTCTTGGTACATAAAGCACAACCTTTGGATATACAAAACCCCTGGGTACACAGAAACTTGACATAAACACAGCTGTTCTTCCTGACTAGGGGAGTCACCAGGACAGAGGGAGCAGCATAGCTGTTTGGTTGTGTACATTACTGACCTAGTGGCCTATATGTGCTGTGGGATCAATACCCCATATCACACTCCATCTAACACACTGTTGACATTGTACACTGGCTTTACAGTTGTATAATGAGGTACTAGTGTTTAAATTCATGCTGCTCAATATATATATATATTTGATTTAATCAATGCAGCATGGCCAGCAGTGACGATCTGTATCCGGCCACCACCTATTACTGAGGAGGCATTTCTGTCCATATTGAATGATGACATACTGTTTCTTGTATTTCTGCTGACACAGCACAACGAGAAGACAAATGGGGTTAAAGCATTCACCTGGAAGGGCTGGTATATCAGTGGAATGAGTTCTGTCGAAACTCTCAAGTCACCAACACACAACAACCTTAGCTTTCCAGGAGTTGTCATTCTGGTACGCTATCATTACATTCTCTAAATAAGTGACTACAGCCATGCAATGTTATGTGACATGTAACCTACCCTATATGCCTTAGGGAGATTTTGATAGATTGGTAGACTATTAATGGATTTTAAGCAGCTAAATATGTGTCTGGCATCTCCCTCAGCAGAGAACATGTTCATCTTTCACAATATTTGCATTAATTGTATGGTATCGATATCATTTATGAAAATCATACCAATTATCATTAACAAAGAGGCCTAAGGGTCCTGCATCACTTGCCTGGTATTTGATTTATGGGCAACCATATTTATTGCTGAAATGCTCGAGAAGAAATCTATTGAAATTTTCAACACATTTGATGTTTCAAGGCTTTTCAAAGTATTCTCATTTTCAATTGTTTATTTCAAGACATATATCGAAATCAATGCTTTTTCAAGTCCTTAATAAACCCTGGCCTTTTTCAACAGCAAGCTAAAAGCCAATATACTGACTGAAATTAGACATCATGATTCTGAACAGAAATAAGTCATTTCAACTTTTAGCTCCTTTCACCCCCATGAACTAAGTGTTTGAATGTTATTTATATGACCAATATCGATAGCAAATATCATGAATCTAAAATCTTCTGTTTTATGAGAGTAAGTTATGATTATATCGGAAGTATTTGATGCATTTCAACCCTGTTATGTTAACTGTATGTCGAAGTATATTATTTGAATATTCAATCTGGCAAAATACATACTAAATAGCATGACCCTAAGCCTCATCTTTCTCGAGAAGAAATCAGTTCAAGAAATAGACAGACAATAGATTCCTTGTTAAAGCATAAGCTTGCAGGCGTTTTTTGCCAGGTGGACTGAAAACTTCCTTTTGGTTGTTTTTTCAGAGGCATCAAGAGCAAATATTATTTTCTTCATTTTTTTTTCTAAAATTCAAATGGATTATTTTGTATATCTAATGAAAATGTAGAAATTTAATTTCGCAGGAAAAAACATGTTCAAATTGAAATAAGCTGAACAGAAGCTTGTATCTTTCCTTAATACCAGAAGTATGGATTGGACCTCCAGGGAAAGGTTAGGTTGTACCTGGACACTCCATTTTTGTCGGAGAACAGGTCCACACAGGGGAAAGTGCACTGCGGCGTCTCCTGCTCCTCCTCCTTACAGTCTCTGTAACACACCAAAACATAGGCATTTATAGCAACACTGTATGTATAACACTGTATGTATAACACTGTATGTCAGCCATCACAATGTCAATGACTCCTTCGCTTTTACATACGATGACAGCAATACCCTTGGGGGTGACCATAGGCAATGTCACTCTCTAATTAAACAAATTCATTATTTATATATAAGGGTAACGCATACACCAAATAACAAGGGTCATCATAAGGGTAACACATACACCAAATAACTAGGGTCATCATAAGGGTAACACATACACCAAATAACTAGGTTCATAAAAAGTGTATCCACCTCACAAGAATCCATTAATTGTATGATTACATGTGTATGCCTTGAAGCGTTAATAATTTGCTGTAGAGAGCCCTACATGCTTGTCTACATGTGTGACACCAGGGAGACTTCTTAGTCCACTCACCCCTACATCTCTGTCAATTACAGGGGAGGTAACCTATGTCAATGATCTTTCTACGATGTAATGACGTATTTTTGTAAAATCAACAAAAACTTCTCCAATATCTGACACATTTACTGCCCTTTAATGAGCTTTCAGTTTGAAAGCCAGACAGACTGATTGGCAGGTCTAGATATATACATATGTACTAGCATGTAATAGGCACATTGTCATATAACATGACATGTAAGTTACATGTAGAAGGGACGTGTTTGTTAAAACACTTTAGAAAACCTACATACAACACTGACAAGTAGGTATATATCTACACTGTCAATTTATCTTAGTCATTATCACTTTTTCAGGCTCATATCGCATCATAATCACCAGCATAGTTGTTAGATGTAATACTGTTTGCACTGATTCCTGACTGAAATGCTTTTGACACCGTTTCATTAAATAAAGAGTCCAAAAATAGGTGACAGTTCTTCGATCAATTCTGCCCCACACAGAAGCAGTCTATAGCAATCAATGGTCTGTCTGTCGCCTATATGTACCTACGATCTAATAACGCTATCCGTACTTTGTAATTTTTTAGCTGCAGTTATACTTTGCTTTTTTCGCCCTCCATAGTCAGCAAATGTTTTTACACGGCCTGCTACATGTATATTTCATCATCACGGGTCTAGGGTGAACTTAACACCGGGCAAATAGGGATTTTATCAGTCAAGGAAAAAGGTTTGATTTAGCAAAAGTTTCTCGGTAAACAGTATTTATGCCTGGATATAATGAGATAAGCATGCTTACAACTTACAGTTTACATCATTTATAAGGTAATCGTCTATAACTTATAGGTTAACAAGTTCACACAACTTAGTTTTTAGGTAATTAAGAAAATCATTGTGAACTGTTCACAGCTGCATCTAATGAGAAACAAATTATATTTTATCACAATTGCCCATTTATCAACCCAGTCATCAGGAAATATCAAAATCAATTATCTTAATATCAACCAAAATATGGATCACACAGAACCTTTACAAACGAACTCCTGACAAATTACTTTCATTCTATCTGAGGTTATATATATATATTGATTGACTAGACCTGTTCACCTCTCAAGATTCACAGCCATTGTAGTGGTCCACTTCAGGCAAGGTAATCAGCATCAACACCATCAGTTGGGAAGTTTAAGTCAGTACCGATTATTGGCTTTACCTGTTCACTATCATACCTGGATATCTACCTGTCAGCCTCCATAGTCATCTGTACCAGAGATTCTGTAGCTGCTAGGTATACTACTGGCTAATGAAGGCAACAGCACTTACCTCAACTATCAGACTGTACATGGACCAAACACATGCCTATCACTACAAACATACCTACTTCTTATGTACCTAGAGGTCACTACATACACACCTAGAGGTCATTACATACACACCTAGAGGTCACTACATACACACCTAGAGGTCACTATATACACATCTATAGGTCCCTACATACACACCTAAAGGTCACTATATACACATCTATAGGTCACTATATACACACCTAGAGGTCACTACATACACACCTAGAGGTCACTACATACACACCTAGAGGTCACTATATACACATCTATAGGTCACTATTAACACATCTATAGGTCCCTACATACACACCTAGAGGTCCCTACATACACACCTAGAGGTCACTACATATACACCTTGCTGTCACAACATACACACAAAGGTCATTACATACACACCTAGATGTCACTACATACACACCTAGAGGTCACTATGTACACACATAGATCACTACATACACACCTAGAGGTAACTACATACACACCTAGAGGTCCCTACATACATACCTTGAGGTCACTATGTACACACATAGGTCACTACATACACACCTTGAGGTCACTCCATACATACCTAGAGGTCCCTACATACACACCTAGAGGTCACTACATAGATACCTTGAGGTTTACTGTATACACCTAGAGGTCACCATATACACCTAGAGGTCCCTACATACACACCTAGAGGTCACTACATACATACCTTGAGGTCACTGTATACACCTAGAGGTCCCTACATACATACTAATAATATAAGAGGTCACTACATACACACCTAGAGGTCACTACATACACATCTTGAAGTCACTTTGTACATAGCTTGAGGTCACAATATACACACATAGAGGTCGTTATGTACACACCTAGAGGTCACTATGTACACACCTAAAGGTCACAATGTACATATCATTATGTTTACATCTAAAGGTCCCTACATACACACCTTGAGGTAAACAACTAGGTCACAACATACAAATATAGAGTTCACAACATACACACCTAGGTCACTTCATACACACCTAGAGGTCACCCCATACACACCTAGAGGTCAGTCCATACACACCTAGAGGTCACCCAATACACACCTAGAGGTCACCCCATACACACCTAGAGGTCACCCCATACACACCTAGAGGTCCTTTCCACTTACTGGATGGTACTCATCATTATTACTTCATACACACCTACAGACTAGTATATGTCACTAAAGCTGATACTAAGATGAAGTTATACACAAACAGTCATTCAGAGGCAAGGTCGGCAGAAAATCACAATGACCTGATTCCAATTGACTATTTTCAAATCTCAATAGACTCTGCATTTCTTACCAGTCTTCCATACTGTACAAAGTGAACTGGTATATATATACAACTGTATATGGGTACCATACAGTCTGCCATGTTTCTAACACAGACACTCATTAGCATCAGTTCCAGAGAGCTGGCACAAACATAACCCACATAATGTTTTATGGAGACCAGTTATCATGTATACAAATTGGGCGCATCATGGTTTATATGTACCATATGCTGCTTACACTTCAGAATTATAAAGCCTGCTTCATGATCAATCAACAATATCTCGCTCTTCCATCCCAATATGGGTAAAATACAAACTTGTGTCTCCGACAAATCACAAAAAAATAAATACATTTGCTTGATATGCTTGTACAAATTTATTAAATTCAACACACAGTCACATATAACAACTAGCAATGACTTGAGAAGAAAACTCAGACACTGTATGGTATTGTACCAGAATGAGAACTGGTTCAATAACCTGTATGGTATTGTACCAGAACTAGAACTGGTTCAATAACCTATGTAAAACCAACCTTATACAGATTTGTACAATTATAGAATGTTCAACTCTCTGCTCTATCTACTTAAAATATACTCCAGCAAATTCAAAGAGACCATAGTATACAGAAAATGTATATACTAAGACCAGGGAAAACCACTGGCATTTGGCTCCAGGTGCTGAAGTGTGATGTTTGCTACACTATCATAACTAGCGCATTACACATTGAATATCAACAGTTTTAAAAGACAACAGATAAAACTATGTTAGATAGACACAGAATGATAAAATAGTGTAATACATAAAGAACTTTCATTTCAAGTCTAAAGTAACACAGGTTGTTAGATAGAATAGAATCAGTGATAACTACTTTCGAGTACTGTTTCCCCTGGTAATGTTACGTTACCAGACACTGGGTGTTACAGGTGCAGACTGAACCAGCTGAGACCCTTACATTGATTACTATGTACTCCTACAATTTACCTAGCTGGCAGATGTGATGACACAATTGCGGTAAAATAGTGCAGGGAATATCAATTTGTCAAGCTGTGGATATATAAATGCCACAAGGTTATTATCATTAAAAGATTGTGGCAGATTGCATTTTTTTACAGCGAATAATCAGTGAGCAATAAGTAAGAAAATAAATGCTGAGCTAATGAGAAAGAGGACATGCTGTCTGGTACCAGCTAACTTGATCAGTAAACTTGCTACAGCTGGCAATATATAGCTGTACCCTGTTTATATAGACTCCAGTGATGATACTCAACCCCCTTTATATAGACTCCAGTGAGGATACTCTACCCCCTTTATATAGACTCCAGTGATGATACTCTACCCCCTTTATATAGACTCCAGTGAGGATACTCTACACCCTTTATATAGACCCCAGTGATGATACTCTACCCCCTTTATATAGACTCCAGTGATGATACTCTACCCCCTTTATATAGACTCCAGTGATGATACTTTACCCTTTTTATATAGACCCCAGTGATGATACTCTACCCCTTTATATAGACTCCAGTGATGATACTCTACACCCTTTATATAGACCCCAGTGATGATACTCTACCCCCTTTATATAGACTCCAGTGATGATACTCTACCCCCTTTATATAGACTCCAGTGATGATACTCTACCCCCTTTATATAGACCCCAGTGATGATACTCAACCCCCTTTATATAGAGTTCAAGTTCAAGTTCAATTTGTTTTTTTAAGTGTCACATATCACAATTACATTTATGTTCATTAATACATATAAAATACTTGTACAAAATATAAATCAATTCCATTGGTACATATAAAATACTTGCAGTTGGCTGTTTCCTAAAACTTAAAATAGTTTGTTTAACATAAAAAAAAACAAAAAAACACCCGCTTGTAATAGGGATCAATATCGACATTAGATTATTGTGAGACTACCCTTCTTCTTATTATTAACATGTAGGTTGCAGTGACTCAAAGTGCGCTACCTTAGGGTTGGGGAGAGCCCTACCAGTGAAGACAGGTCGCTCTGCGCCACTGCAATCATACGATGTAACTATAGACTACAGTGATGATACTCTACTCCCTTTATATAGACCCCAGTGATGATACTCTATCCCCTTTATATAGACTCCAGTGATGATACTCTACCCCCTTTATATAGACTCCAGTGATGATACTCTACCCCCTTTATATGACTCCAGTGATGATACTCTACCCCCTTTATATAGATTCCAGTGATGATACTCTACCCCCTTCATATAGACTCCAGTGATGATACTCTACCCCCTTTATATAGACTCAAGTGATGATACTCTACCCCCTTTATCTAGACTCTAGTGATGATACTCTACCCCCTTTATATGACTCCAGTTATTATACTCTACCCCCTTTATATAGTCCCCAGTGATGATACTCTACCCCTTTTATATAGACTCCAGTGAGGATACTCTAACCCCTTTATATAGACCCCAGTGAGGATACTCTACCCCCTTTATATAGCCCCCAGTGATGATACTCTACCCCTTTTATATAGACTCCAGTGAGGATACTCTAACCCCTTTATATAGACCCCAGTGATGATACTCCACCCCCTTTATATAGACTACAGTGATGATACTCTACACCCTTTATATAGACCCCAGTGATGATGCTCTACCCCCTTTATATAGACCCCAGTGATGATACTCTACCCCTTTATATAGACTCCAGTGATGATACTCTCCCCCCTTTATATAGACTCCAGTGAGGATACTCTACCCCCTTTATATAGACCCTAGTGATGATACTCTACCCCCTTTTTATAGACTCCAGTGATGATACTCTATCCCCTTTATATAGACTCCAGTGATGATACTCTTCCCCCTTTATATAGATTCCAGTGATGATACTCTACCCCCTATAGACTCCAGTGATGATACTCTCCCCCCTTTATATAGACTCAAGTGATGATACTCTACCCCCTTTTTATAGACTCCAGTGATGATACTCTACCCCCTTTATATAGACTCCAGTGATGATACTCTGGGATATACCAACACAGCACCAGTTGTTTGTAATTGTGAATTCTGTCTTCCCATCAAGATCACTTCCCATGTGGAATTCAACATGTCATAAAATGCAACCTGTCAAGCATGTATATTTATTTTGTGAATTTCAGATTTAACATAAAACTACCTAGGTTGCCAAAAAAAATGAATTTGATAGCAGCAAGATGAAGATTTCCAGATCGGTGTAGATTTAAGCTGTATATAAAAACGCTCTGTAACTGACTATATAATGCAATGTAGGGAGAAAGGCCTGTCGATGAATTTATGATCTGAGGTATGGAGTGTGTCAACTATAATAATGTGTTAGGGGTTGCTGCAGACTTGTAGAGAGAAGATGCTGCCTTTATCCCACCAAAGAAGCTTACACATGTGACAGCACCATCACACTGCTGTAAAACCACTCCAATAGACCCGCAAGTCAACCTGAATAATTCATGATAAAAGGCGGCTGTAAAATGGTCTACTTTACATCAAAATGCAATAAAAATCTGTTATAAATATAATCATACGTCTTTAAGCCATAAATAGTCCTAACTGCTGCTGATGCTGGTAGTGAAAAGATTTTCCCGAGGAGATATAATACTTGGTTATCACACCTTATGAAATACATTCCATTACTTTTTGAATAAATGAAACTTTTCCTTTTAAGGTGAACAAGTTTTCTGTTTACGAAAACAGATGAGGAAAGATAATTCTTCAATAAAGTTGTGTGCTTTAGATCATCTCAATGAGGAAAATTGGTTGAACAAAAAGTATTCATTCAGAAATTAATTACATTTTGGAATATATACAATCCATTAAGTTCCAGTGATCAATCCATAAAAATTCAACCTCAGTATATCATAACACTAGGCATTTCATCAGTATATCATATACTTGTATGCCATCCATTTATCTAACCTTGGTAGATAATCCATCAGTACATCAACTGGTAAGCCATCCATTTATCTAACCTTGGTAGATAATCCATCAGCACATATATTTGTATGCCATCCATTTATCTAACCTTGGTGGATAATCCATCAGTACATAGACTGGTAAGCCATCCATTTATCTAACCTTGGTAGATAATCCATCAGTACATAAACTGGTAAGCCATCCATTTATCTAACCTTGGTAGATAATCCATCAGTACATAATTTTACTGGTAAGCCATCCATTTATCTAACCTTGGTAGATAATCCATCAGCACATATATTTATATGCCATCCATTTATCTAACCTTGGTAGATAATCAATCAGCACATATACTGGTAAGCCATCCATTTATCTAAACTTGGTAGATAATCCATCAGTACATAATTTTACTGGAAAGCCATCCATTTATCTAACCTTGGTAGATAATCAATCAGCACATATACTGGTAAGCCATCCATTTATCTAAACTTGGTAGATAATCCATCAGTACATAATTTTACTGGAAAGCCATCCATTTATCTAACCTTGGTAGATAATCCATCATCACATATATTTGTATGCCATCCATTTATCTAACCTTTGTAGATAATCCATCAGCACATATATTTGTATGCCATCCATTTATCTAACCTTGGTAGATAATCCATCAGTACATAGACTGGTAAGCCATCCATTTATCTAACCTTGGTAGATAATCAATCAGTACATATACTGGTAAGCCATCCATTTATCTAACCTTGGTAGATAATCCATCAATATCCAACCCTATCATCACACTGATGATAAAACTACTTTTATTAAACCAATAATAAAGTTGAGCATCAAAAGGGCTTAAGATTTACTAGAATATTTACGGTAATGACAGTTGTACATGCTTGCATTACCTTAAGACATGTGCACGTACATTACCGGAACAGCTGGTCCCATACACTTCCTATCTGCCTCCTTAAATACCCCTCAGAAGATAAAATTAAAACAAACTGAGCACCTTGCCGCCAGACCCCTATCTACAACCATATGATTGGTCCCTTTATAACTCTCAGCAGCATCAGTGTGTTTTAGGGGAATGTTTGCAAGGCAGCAAGGCAAGGTACTAGTTAGGTTTGGATATTTTCTTCTCCAGGTGCAACAAAAGGCTGGAGAGCCATGACACATGCACAAATCTCAGCCAAACGTACACACAAATGTGCAGGTCTCGCCAGCATAACAGCTCACTGAATTTCAATTCCTCTAATTCACTGAAGGAGAGCCATGGAACCCAAATCCTATTTAACAGACAAGAAGCATTCCCGCATGGTTAACTACAAATTATATGTCTTCCCCATTGATTTCCCGAGTCTCAGAAGCCTCCTTTATAATTAGATTGTACAATTTAGCATGATAATATCAAACTTATTTACAAAAATAGTGAAAAAGAATTGAAAACCTTAGATTAAACAAATCAAATCCCTTATTTTTTCCCATTAAATTATGTATGTGATTAGAGAGAAGTAAATAAATAAAAATAAAATGCAAAAGTAAGAAGCAAGAAGAGAGCTGGCTGTTTTGACATAAGGTGCTGATCTGTATGATAGGAGTGGTACACATCAGCTATACAACACCAGAAGCGAGATTAATCACTGGTATAGCCCTGTGGAGCGGCCACCTAGAAAGTGTGTCACTCATGTCAAATGTGTCATAAGCCCTGTCCTCCCTTCTTACATAGTTGATTGGCCACCCAGATATAAAGTTTGTTCTTCAAACAGACAATCTCAACTCACATATTGAGGGGGTTGGGGTGGTTTACCCATTTTTTTATGAGAGCTAAAATAAAAGGTTTAAGTCTGAATATGTGAGTTAACAGAAAAATATCATTACCATTTTTTTAGATAAGAAAAATGTGGGTTTTTTTTCAGTAATATTTCACTCCAGGGTAGATAATTCCATACATTTTTTCCTTCTGTAAATCTCACTATGGCTGGGTGATGTGGTTAGATACATGACAGGACAGCTGGCACTACTGTAATGGGTCCAGTACATCTCACGTCCTACCATACTTCAACAACACCGATTCCCACACCAACTGTTCAACGTTCTGTGACCAAACAACTGTCAAATGTTTCATGAACATTTACTATCAGGAGAACTAGGGGACAATCAACATAAAAACCCACCTTACTATGACATTTGAACAAATGGCAAATTAATTCAGTGAAATCATAATCCGAGTTCAAAACTGAAATGTGTCGCCTGCGGTCAGGTATTACTGGGAGCTTCAGCCTACCTTTGAAGAAGACATTAGTCTGAAGCCGTACCTTTTTGTCAGGTGTAAATTCGGTTAGGATTCTCCTCTGTGTGCTTATCATGGTCGAATCCACCTCAACATAAAATCTTCAGTGTAGACCACACAAAAGTAATAGAAATATCTGGTTATTATCGCAAATTTGCGAGGGAAAAAATATTACACCAACTGTTTGTTGCATGATAGCACAGCGCTTTATCATGGAGCATGAAATGGATCCATTTGTAATTACATAAGAATATGTTTTTGCTAAGTACTTGGAGAAAGCCAGGGGGGAGTGACTCATATACTTGTCTGCCAATCTTGTGAAAATGACAACACTGCATACCAACTACTTGTTAAAAGAAATCCCATATCTGTTAAATATTCCTAAGTCATCGTAAACAGAATTGGATCATTGGAAAGTCTAGCTCAAAGGCTGATTTTTTTCAATTGAAACATTTTTATTTATATTTTACAGACACTAACAAAAGGAAAATATAAATTCAATTAAAAATTATTTCTACAAGACAAATGAGTGATATTGTATGAAACCTCCATAGAAACTGACTGCCGTGTTGAATGTCATAACGGCCGACTTCAGACTTAATGTTATCTATGCAAATTGTGCAAATACTTTTCTTCCAAACACATTTATCTAATCCAGAACAATTCTCTGTGGTTAAACAGAAGGTGTGGCTCTACAATCCTAAAGCTGGTCCTCAAACCCATTCCAGGCCGTTTTGTACAATATTGCTGCGGCACACTTCTGATACTCCCGCGTGAGTTGGTGTGTCTCTCCGTCCGTGATGAGGGCCAACAAAATGCAATGATCATCCGATGCTTTTAGACTAATAACAATTACATAAATGTTCAAATTAACATAAAATCTTGGCTGAAAGAAAAATTTAATAAAAGTGATCTCCAGTGGGTCTCCAGTTTGTGTTTGCCTGCTGAATGCAGCATGGTCCTGGCACAAAGGCTACGGCACTGGAGGAACAGTAGGACAATGACAATAGGTATCGGTGTAGAGAACCAGCATACAGACTACTATACTACACACTACTTTACTGATGAAGCCTTCAGTATATACGTTTTCTTTTTCCTACAGTCAGTCTTATGTTTCCTGACTTTTGATTCTATCTTAATAACACACAGATGCAAATTATGGTAAAATATGCAGTGTTCCAAAACTGGGAACACAGTTTTACCAAACAGAGTAGAAGTGGGATGCTGAGCCTGATTATATTACACTTTGTGTGACATCATTGTTTTAAACAAAATACTTTCATACCTTCAACTTTGCAGTAGTTATGAAAATTAAACCGAACAATAGTTTTGATAATGTGTCCCTAGTTTTACAGGACAGTCACTATCCTTTGGTACTGGTGACACGGTCCTTTGGTGAGGAAACGGACGTCCTAGCTACAGCTACCTAGCACTGTCCTTGAGCTTCAACGGACGTCCTAACTACAGCTACCTAGCACTGTCCTTGAGCTTCACAGACGGCCCAACTACCGCTACCTAGCACTGTCCTTGAGCTTCAACGGACGTCCTAACTACAGCTACCTAGCACTGTCCTTGAGCTTCACAGACGTCCTAGCTACAGCTACCTAGCACTGTCCTTGAGCTTCAACGGACGTCCTAACTACAGCTACCTAGCACTGTCCTTGAGCTTCGACGAACGTTCTAGCTACAGCCACCTAGCACTGTCCTTGAGCTTCAACGGACGACCTAGCTACAGCTACCTAGCACTGTCCTTGAGCTTCGATGGACGTCCTAGCTACAGCCACCTAGCACTGTCCTTGAGCTTCAGTTAGAGGTAATGAATTATTCACACAAAGAAACAAGCTAGCACTTAATCAATGCCAGCGTACCAATGACCCTCTAACATTGTCAGGATCACACACAGCCATTAGTTTGTTTGCCTGATCTATAGATTAGAAAAATACAAGTTTTTATATTCTAAATTTTTAGGTTTCAATTTAACACGTACAAATCATATTGTGCCATATAAGTTATATTATTTTGGGAACAGGAAAAATAGATAGATCAATACAACTTAAGCAATAAACAATGTTATGTTGCCAAAATCTGCCAATCCCCAGACGTCCTCATGTCTGCTAACTACAGTGGGCCACTATTCGTTAGCAGATTCATACATTTAGCTACAAGAAAGTCTAATATTGTGATATTAGAAATAAGGAGAATGTATTGTTTACTATGAGGTTAAGCATATCAGTGTCCACAAGTACCTGAAGCAGCTCCTGGTAATTAAGACCTAAACTGGTTCAGCTACCACACAAAACTATGGCACTGATACCAACAGCATTGTCAATAGTTATCATACATATACTATGTTACATTTTCACTTTCTTCACTCTCCAAAATATTTTGTAAATTACCACTTGTATAGATTTTCTGTTCATGAGAAGCTTGGGTTTCTATATCTTAATGGATTATTTACATACAGCATATCAGCAGGTAAGATGAAGGTGTAATCACCTTGATTGCTACACCATCTACAGGGAACTTCTAAGGTTTACTTCTCATCTGGTGGCCATTCACTGCTTCTCCAACAGAAACATGTCCAAACAACAAAGATATCGACACAGGATCAAGATGGGGTTTCAAAATGACAACAATAACAACTTATTCAAAATGAAAAAAAAAAAAAAAAATCCCGGACCAGATCAGGTTCCCTCAGAAAGATGATAGACCTCCTCTAATTAATCAGTAGGAGTAATTGTAAACTATACAACCCTCCCTCCCCTATCTTCTGTTATTGTTTATTATACAACCCTCCCTCCCCTATCTCCTGTTATTGTTAACTATACAACTCTCCCTTCCCTATCTCCTGTTATTGTTTACTATAAAACCCTCCCTCCCCTATCTTCTGTTATTGTTTATTATAAAACCCTCCCTCCCCTATCTCCTGTTATTGTATACTATACAACCCTCCCTCCCCTATCTCCTGTTATTGTATACTATACAACCCTCCCTCCCCTATCTCCTGTTTTTGTTTACTATACAACCCTCCCTCCCCGATCTCCTGTTATTGTTAACTATACAACCATTAATCAGTAGGAGTAATTGTAAACTATACAACCCTCCCTCCCCTATCTTCTGTTATTGTTTATTAAACAACCCTCCCTCCCCTATCTCCTGTTTTTGTTTACTATACAACCCTCCCTCCCCTCTCTCCTGTTATTGTTAACTATACAACCATTAATCAGTAGGAGTAATTGTAAACTATACAACCCTCCCTCCCCTATCTTCTGTTATTGTTTATTAAACAACCCTCCCTCCCCTATCTCCTGTTATTGTTAACTATACAACTCTCTCTCCCCTATCTCCTGTTAGTGTTTACTATACAACCCTCCCTCTGTTATCTCCTGTTATTGTTTATTATACAACCCTCTCTCCCCTATCTCCTGTTATTGTTAACTATAAAACCCTCCTTCCACTATCTCCTGTTAGTGTTTACTATAAAACCCTCCCTCCCCTATCTCCTGTTATTGTTAACTATACAACCGTCCCTCCCCTATCTCCTGTTATTGTTTACAACCTTCCCTCTGTTATCTCCTGTAACTATACAACCCTCCCTCTGTTATCTCATGTTATTGTTAACTAAACAATCCTCCCTCTTTTATCTCCTGTTATTGTAAACTATACAACCCTCCCTCCCCTATCTCCTGTTATTGTTAACTATACAACCCTCCCTCCCCTATCTCCTGTTATTGTTTACAACCTTCCCTCTGTTATCTCCTGTAACTATACAACCCTCCCTCTGTTATCTCATGTTATTGTTAACTAAACAATCCTCCCTCTTTTATCTCCGGTTATTGTAAACTATACAACCCTCCCCCTGTTATTGTTAACAAAACAATCCTCCCTCTGCAATCTCCTGTTATTGTTAACTCTACAACCCTCCCTCTGTTATCTCCTGTTATTGTTAACTAATCAATCCTCCCTCTGTTCTCTCCTGTTATTGTTAAATATACAACTCTCCCTCTGTTATCTCTTGTTATTGTTAACTATACAACCCCCCTTTGTTATCTCCTGTTATTGTTAACTATACAACCCTCCCTCCCCTATCTCCTGTTATTGTTAACTATAAAACCCTCCCTCTGCCATCTCCTGTTATTGTTAACTATACAACCCTTACTCCATCACCTCCTGTTATTGTTAACTAAACAACCCTCCCTCTGCCATCTCCTGTTATTGTTTACTATAAAACCCTCCCTCTGCCATCTCCTGTTATTGTTAACTATACAACCCTTACTCCATCACATCCTGTTATTGTTAACTAAACAACCCTCCCTCCTTCCATCATTTCCTGTTATTGTTAACTATTCAACCCTCCCTCCCCTATCTCCTGTTATTGTTAACTATACAATCCTCCCTCTGTTATCTCCTGTTATTGTTAACTATACAACCCTCCCTCTGTTATATCCTGTTATGTTAACTAAACAATCCTCCCTCTGCCATTTCCTGTTAATGTTAACTGTTTTTCATTTGTGAAAAGTGATGTGCTTTACATGACAGTAGTAAGATTTACTGACCAAACCATGATCAGATTACCGTCGTTGGCTGCTTACATTCTAAGGTTTCCCTTCCTCAAAGATATTGTCTAATGATGAGATAGATTTCTTTAACAATGGATTCACACTGTAACTTATATTGATCTCAAATGACCTTGAACAGAAAAAGTGTTTACACAAAAACCTGTAGAAATCTCAAGTTGTGATATAACTTAAATTTGTATTTATTTTTTAATCCTAGATCATTGTCTGAATGGTGTTTAAGGACTACTCCTCAACACTGATCACAATGGACTTCTGGAGAGGACGCCTTTGTGTAATTAAGATACAGCAGATGCCTTCAGTATTTCATCTTTCAATCAAGAATCATATCAAAGTGAAATTTTCCATCTTAATTTTTACTGACGGCTCAATTGTTTATTTGCACCATGACAACAGGCACTGAAACAGATTCTCTCCGCTGTAGACAACTGTTAGTATAGCGCACGATCAGCACCAATCAAAAAGCTTAAATAATTAAAGTTAACCAACACATCAAAATAACAGTTCACCTTACAAAGTACCCTAGACATTAGACATTAATAGGTACAGTTACAAGAGGCCCAATGGTCTTGCATCACTCACCAGGCTATTTTGGAAGTTAATTTTAAATCTACCCAGTGGTTTGGGAGGATAACTCCTCAAAATTAGAACCTGCTCGGTAGTTTAAGAATGCATATTATTTAAAGCAAATCAGCCAATTTAATTTGACCCCTATTCACCCTGCCCTCAGCCTTACGGAAGGTCAGCCCTTTTTTGTTTAAATTTTGATCCTCATTGGTTGAGTATGCTACAATCACAATTTTGCCAAATAGTTTGGGAATAAAGCTTCTATGAATATTAGCCACTTTATTTGAATAACTTTATTCAGAATCTGTCGTAGATTGGGAAAAGATGTCAATTAAAGCAAATCAGTCAATTTTACCACATTTGGCCCTGTCTCTAAGCCCCTAGAAGGGTTAGCTCAATGTTTATATACATTTTGATAGCTATATATAGGCTAAGCATGCTACCAATACAATCTGGAAGAAATCTGCACAACAGTTCAGGAGAAGATGTCTTTTAAACCAAATCAGTCAATTTGACCTCCTTTATACCACCCCTCAGTCCCAAGGTGAGTCAGTCCCCAGTCCCTCTATTTGTTTAACTTTTGATCCCCATTAGCTTACTACCCGGTATGTATACCAACACCACTTGGTTGAAACATGCCCTATTGTTTGGCAGAGGATGATAAAAGTGGAATTTGTCCCCTTTTGACTTCCTAACTAAGCCCTCAGGAGGGTCAGCCCCTTTATTTATGTCACTTTTGATCCACATGGACCAAGAATGCTACCAAAAATCTCAGCTGAATTCTGCTCAGTACTTACGGAGAAGATGGCATTCATATAAAAGTTGATGGATGTCAGACAACAACAATGAGGCACTAGACCTAAGCTAACTGTCAGTACTTTGTACTAGCTTACAATGGAACTTGCTTGTTTTTCCGAGGTTTCTGAGTAATGACAGGATATATAATCATGGTAAAATTGTGTTGAAGGTACGTGTCAGTTTTTCCCAATATGGTGTTTACACGTAAGTTACATTCTGTCTGACCTCTGTAGGCCCATTTCTCCCCACATGGTATTTTACCTGTAAGTTACATTCTGTCTGACCTCTGTAGGCCTATTTCTCCCCACATGGTATTTACCTATAAGTTACATTCTGTCTGACCTCTGTAGGCCCATTTCTCCCCACATGGTATTTAACTGTAAGTTACATTCTGTCTGACCTCTGTAGGCCTATTCTCCCCTCATGGTATTTAACTGTAAGTTACATTCTGTCTGACCTCTATAGGCCTATTTCTCCCCACATGAAATTACCTGTAAGTTACATTAGACATTGGAGTCGTCTACATAATCTGTCGGATACTAGATTAAATAAGGACATACAGGTTATTTAAGTTTAATTATCAGGTAGAAAACTATAATATGTTAGTAATGCCTCAATCCCATCATAGTGCGCTAGCTAAGTGTAGGTGTAGGGTTGCACTGATACGCATCGAAACAGTCCGGTATGATAGAATACCTTTGAATGAAAGAAAGTGTTTTGCGTGTAAAAGCATGGTAGAAACAGAGAGTCATGTTTTAATAGAATGTAACTTGATTGCAGGAGGCCAGTAATATCACAAGTGATTTTTACAATATGAGTAAAGATGAAAAGTTAGTTGTAATTCTAAGCAACCCTTACTTGGCGAGGTCCTGTGTGAAAATCTGTATTAATATTCTTAACCGACGTCGCAACTTGCTCTATAATAAAGTAGTAATGTGTTTTTTAATGTCAATTATTTTTATATTTTTATATTGATAAAGCTTTATTGATTATGTGGATTGTACAAAGTGTCCTCTATGCTTATATTGGTAAAGGCTTATTTGACCATGTGTGTATGGACTCTATATATCACACACAGTATTTATCCAGTTATTTATCTACATCTGGGGATATTTGTTTGGCCCTGGGATTGGGCTACATGTCGGTAGTGATTGGCCCAACTACTCTCGCTCATCTCACATCCTAGGCCCAAATCATTACACGTCTTATACGCTTTTGCCAATTGTATAACTCCAATAATGTTAAAAGCTACTGTAAGCTTTTGATTTATAATTATGTACATATATGTAATACCTTTACATTCTAGAGTAACAGGGGAAGAGCGAGTGTCTCGTAAGTCTAATATAGTAGACTGGATGTAAGGGTGGGTGAGCAGACATATTTTCGAGATTGTAATACTTGTACCTTTTACATGTGACACTATAATAAACTAATTTGAATTTGAATACATTGTGTCTGACCTCTGTAGGCTCCCACATGGTATTTGAGGTACCAACACAAGCACCTCTCTACAACATGTTGTTGGATGCAATTTCACACCTTCTCCTTTGCTCATTTGGGCCATTTTTAACACTTCACCTAGATGTTTGAACTTCCTGTGTAAGTTGGGTTAGCTGCTGGCCTTTCAGCAGGGAAGGCCTGTCAACATATGTAACTCCCATCAACCCCTCTCAGCCCAGCCTTTCCTATAGTCTACAAGGGTCCACTTAATGTCAGTTTGTACTGTAGCTATACATACTAATATACTGCTGAGCACTCAGCACCCGCTGAAAGGACATAAATACAGCATCACATCTGTAAAATACTCATATTTTGTGCGAGATACATCTATTATGTGTATTATGTACATGTATGTTTGATTCCTTGTTACTAAGTAGTAAGTAACTAAATATAGATATAAATATGTTATTGTTTTATGTTATTAATTCTCAAAACGCATTGAAATGGTGCCTGAAGAATGTTTGTAAAATTGTGTGAAAATTACATGATTTATTGCATACATTCAACATCACTTTGTACTGAAAAATACTTCAATTAAAGCGTAATAAAGAGTTCTGTGTGAACGACAAATTAATATTTGCGATTACATTGCACACATTCAGAAATTGAGAACAGCATTGTTCAACAGCTACTCAAACATATCAAGTGAATTCAAACATAAATGACCCTTCAAAACAGAATCCTTTCGCCTTTCTTTCACTTTAATCCCTTTGATGCAAATTTCCCCTCAGAAATCAATAGTCCCATACTTTGACCCTGAAACTAGCCATGCAATACCCAAAATGACTACTTGTCCCATCCACGTCCTGTCATCTCCTCAAACCACAGACACAAGTTGGCACCAAGGGTCTGGGACATCCCTATAAAGGGGCCTATAAGACCCCTGGGTGAACTGGCAGATGAATAGCCAGCCACACAGGTTCTAGTCAAAAGTGAAATTAACCTGAGTGGTCCAAGTCTTTCTGGTAAACGCTTGACTGCATATACTCATATATTTTCAGCCATCAAAGTTTTCAGTCTGATTTTCTCCATGTAAATCTGACAAAAGCCTAGCAGGATAGAACTGTGCCTGGTCAAATTCATTGACTGTGTAAATACCCTTCAGAACACTTCCATTCTTAGTCTCTGAATGAGAACTTACACCTTACTTTACACACAATTAATTTCTCTTTATTTTTCAATCAAATATTGTATAAACCCACCTTTGCTAATATTGTATTTCATCCCCATCTTGTTCCCCTATGTGTTTTCAATGAAACTCAGACAAAGGCCTAGTAGGGAAGGGACTTGGAGGCAGGAAGTTGGGTAAGGCTTGGTTGGACCTCCCAATGCTGGCCTTGATGACTTTTTAATCTGTGATCATGTCTATGCGGTGGAGAATTGGCCCACACTGGAGTCCTATGCCTTCACCTGGGTGTGTGGGTATCTCTTTTCATAATAATACAACCAGTACGTCTAGATCTGGATTTCACATCTTTAAACCACAATATGACTTGATGAAAAAGCAAGCAGCTGCTAGTGGTCAACAGTAGCTCCTTCCCAACAGGCTTATATTACATATGGTACCGTACA
The DNA here is from genome assembly GCF_002113885.1 of Mizuhopecten yessoensis. Lineage (NCBI taxonomy): Eukaryota > Metazoa > Mollusca > Bivalvia > Pectinida > Pectinidae > Mizuhopecten > Mizuhopecten yessoensis. Next base: position 1,027,814 of record NW_018408912.1, on the reverse strand, counting down.
TATGTCTCACAAAAGACCCATCAAACAGGCTTATGTTACATATGGTACCATACATGTCTCACAAAACCCCCATCAAACAGGCTTATATTACATATGCTACCATACATATGTATCACAAAAGACCCATCAAACAGGCTTATATTACATATGGTACCGTACATATGTCTCACAAAAGACCCATCAAACAGGCTTATATTACATATGGTACCATACATATGTCTCACAAAACACCCATCAAACAGGCTTATATTACATATGCTACCATACATATGTATCACAAAAGACCCATCAAACAGGCTTATGTTACATATGGTACCATACATGTCTCACAAAACACCCATCAAACAGGCTTATGTTACATATGGTCCCATACATGTCTCACAAAACACCGATCAAACAGGCTTATATTACATATGGAACCATACATATGTCTCACAAAACACCCATCAAACAGGCTAATATTACATATGGTACCGTACATGTCTCACAAAACACCCATCAAACAGGCTAATATTACATATGGTACCGTACATATCTCACAAAACACCCATCAAACAGGCTTATATTACATATGCTACCGTCCCTATCCCCCCCAAAACACACATCAAACACGCTTATATTACATATGGTACCGTACATATCTCACAAAACACCCATCAAACAGGCTTATATTACATATGGTACCGTACATATGTCTCACAATACACCCATCAAATCTGATGGTTTTTCCCTTTGATTTGTTTTCTGTATCATTTACATGAAGTTGGTTTGGTTTTGTAGTTGCATTCCTGATATTCTGAAATATCTTGTGGCACTACACTGTACTTGGTGTAATATTGGTGTAATCTGTAGCAATGTTACACTGTACTTGGTGTAAAATTGGTGTAATCTGTAGCAATGTTAACACTGAACTTGGTGTAATATTAGTGTAATCTGTAGCAATGTTAACACTGTACTTGGTGTAATATTGGTGTAATCTGTAGCAATGTTACACTGTACTTGGTGTAATATTGGTGTAATCTGTAGCAATGTTAACACTGTACTTGGTGTAATATTGGTGTAATCTGTAGCAATGTTACACTGTACTTGGTGTAATATTGGTGTAATCTGTAGCAATGTTAACACTGTACTTGGTGTAATATTGATGTAATCTGTAGCAATGTTAACACTGTACTTGGTGTAATATTAGTGTAATCTGTAGCAATGTTAACACTGTACTTGGTGTAATATTAGTGTAATCTGTAGCAATGTTAACACTGTACTTGGTGTAATATTAGTGTAATCTGTAGCAATGTTAACACTGTACTTGGTGTAATATTAGTGTAATCTGTAGCAATGTTAACACTGTACTTGGTGTAATATTAGTGTAATCTGTAGCAATGTTAACACTGTACTTGGTGTAATATTAGTGTAATCTGTAGCAATGTTAACACTGTACTTGGTGTAATATTAGTGTAATCTGTAGCAATGTTAACACTGTACTTGGTGTAATATTAGTGTAATCTGTAGCAATGTTACACTGTACTTGGTGTAATATTGGTGTAATCTGTAGCAATGTTACACTGTACTTGGTGTAATATTGGTGTAATCTGTAGCAATGTTAACACTGTACTTGGTGTAATATTGGTGTAATCTGTAGCAATGTTACATTTAATTTTCTACTGGAACATAGCCAGTGATGTGTTCTCCTTACATGTTACAACATTTGAATTAATTATACACTGTTATTTGTCCATTTATAGTGTATATATGTATATATCTGCCTTTTCACTATTGCCAGCCAACTGATGTCAACAACCAAAGAGGTACATAAGCAATACCACACAGAACCCTGTATTGCATGGCCTGAAAACTGGCTATATCACTATATTATGATTTGTAAGGTTAGTAATCATATATAATAAAATACCTTACAACCCTCACCTGTACACAAATGACTTATTTTTACAAGTACAGCAATTCAAATAAAAAACAAATCTGAAAAGTTATAAAAACATTTAGTATATTAGCTGTCCTCAGTCACATATGTCTTAGTTCTATACCGCCTGCTGATCAGCAGTCTAATGCCAATGACCAGATACAGTACATACACACGTCTGTCGTGTACAGGTACAAACTTAAAGAACATCCAGCTCCTTATTTACCTCGGCTCTATATATACAGTGAACAGCTGGGTGATGTCAATGACCAGATACAGTACATACACACTGTCTGTCGTGTACAGGTACAAACTTAAAGAACATCCAGCTCCTTATTTACCTCAGCTCTATATATACAGTGAACAGCTGGGTGATGTTAATGACCAGATACAGTACATACACACTGTCTGTCGTGTACAGGTACAAACTTAAAGAACATCCAGCTCCTTATTTACCTCAGCTCTATATACAGTGAACAGCTGGGTGATGTCAATGACCAGATACAGTACATACACACTGTCTGTCGTGTACAGGTACAGACTTAAAGAACATCCAGCTCCTTATTTACCTCAGCTCTATATACAGTGAACAGCTGGGTGATGTCAATGACCAGATACAGTACTTACACACTGTCTGTCGTGTACAGGTACAGACTTAAAGAACATCCAGCTCCTTATTTACCTCAGCTCTATATATACAGTGAACAGCTGGGTGATGTCAATGACCAGATACAGTACTTACACACTGTCTGTCGTGTACAGGTACAGACTTAAAGAACATCCAGCTCCTTATTTACCTCAGCTCTATATATAGTGAACAGCTGGGTGATGTCAATGACCAGATACAGTACTTACACACTGTCTGTCGTGTACAGGTACAGACTTAAAGAACATCCAGCTCCTTATTTACCTCAGCTCTATATATACAGTGAACAGCTGGGTGATGTCAATGACCAGATACAGTACTTACCTGTACAGTAAAAGTTTCAACTCACCTAAGCTCCTCATGGCAGACATGACTAAATGTTCGGTGATCAGAGACACTGGTCTTACAACAGATCCAAAGCATGATGTTTTATCACAAACACTGGCAATCATATTACTATAGTCACAATAATCCAATCTATTATCTATTAAGTGAATAACACAGTTTACATGACTTCCTACATGTGGAATGAGAAGTCTGTATACATAGCAGGGCCTGCTACAATGACCTAGTGTAGCTGGCTGTTATAGTACTGACCTGGAAATGAAAGTAAGCATGGCCATGTGTCTATAAATATCCCACTGGAAGTAGAGACTAACTCTCCCTGACAAGCTCAGTAAATATGTCTACTATCCAGTCTGATAAAAAAAAAAACTGTATAAAGAATAACTCATAAAAACATCTCTTTATATAATATACCGCCTTTGAAACAACATTAATTTACTGCACTTTCATAGACTTTAACTGAATAGCTAGTATCTTTATAATTTTACATAACAGGATTGCATTTGCATGTGTCCGTAAAGTGAGTGGTCAAAATATCACCAAGTTTGAATGTGCCTGTGTAGTGAGTGGTGACAATATCACCGAGTTTACATGTGCCTGTGTAGTGAGTGGTGACAATATCACCAAGTTTACATGTGCCTGTGTAGCGAGTTTTTTTGTTTGTTTGTTTGATTTTGTTTAACGTCCTATTAACAGCTAATGTCATTTAAGGATGGCCTCCCCTGTGTGCAAGATGCATGCGTGTAGTGTATGTGTGTGTATTTTGGGAGGCTGCGATATGTTCGTGTTTGTCTCCTTGTGATAGCGCGGAACTGATGCCGACTTTATAGTGCTACCTCACTGAAACATACTGCCGAAGACACCCAGCAGGACGCCCCACCCGGTCACATTATACTGACAACGGGCGAACCAGTCGTCCCACTCCTAATTTGCTGAGCGTTAAGCAGGAGTAGAAACTACCATTGTTAAAGACTTTGGTATGTCTCGGCCAGGGGACAGAACCCAAAGCCTTCCTCACAGGGGCGAACGCTCAACAAATGGCCAAAAGTGAGGCATTGTCAAGGGAGACATTAGGAAGAAGAAAGTTATTTAGAAAGGAGAGAAGAGATAAGGTCCCAATTTTAGTCGCCTCTTACGATCATGCAATTGGGGGCAGCAGGTACAATTCTTACGCCCTACCTGCAGTGAGTGGTGACAATATCACCGAGTTTACATGTGCCTGTGAAGTGAGTGGTGACAATATCACCGAGTTTACATGTGCCTGTGTAGTGAGTGGTGAAAATATCACTGAGTCTGTGCAAAGATTGCTGACAAAACACATGGCATAGATTGGGAATTCCATTGTAAATGCCTGGATGACATCAATCTGTCAGTAATCCTGTCACACAAGCAGTTAGTTCCCCCACTCTATTGATTTCTCATCCATCCCTTTACAGATATTCCAGTAAGTTTAAATCTCATTTCTGTCAATGATCGGGTCATGTTTAAAGATTAAACCATGTTATTTAATTCCATTTCTGATTCAACATCAATTTTATAGATTTAACTTTTCCATAACTGGAAATTAACTGCTAATTGACAGGTGCAGTCAAACTTGCTTATAAATGAAGGACATACTCAGAGTTTTCTGGTCCTTTATAAGTAAGACAGAAGACAAATACTGTTACATGGTCCGTCAACATTGACCATGTCGATTACCTCTCTGACCATCACATTCAAATAGTGTCAATCTTTATTATTCACTTCTGTGAACTTTCTTGTTTTTTTAAAAGAATTTTTATTTTGTTTTCATTAATTTTCAGAGAAACATGAAAATAAAAAGAAATATTTAGTTACTCGAAATGACCCATTGAGTAGAATACAATGAGTCTTGGAGAATTGAAGATATCTCTGTTTGTGTTGCTCCTGTAAATAGAATTCTATGTGTTAGCTGTCCCACACAGTGATGTTAGGTGGGGGATGGAAGGGTCAGACTAAATGTGTGTAAGCTGTCACACACAGTGATGTTAGGTGGGGGAGGGATGGGTCAGACTAAATGTGTGTAAGCTGTCTCACACAGTGATGTTAGGTGGGGGGAGGGATGGGTCAGACTAAATGTGGGTTAGCTGTCCCACACAGTGATGTTAGGTGGGGGGGATGGATGGGTCAGACTAAATGTGTGTTAGCTGTCCCACACAGTGATGTTAGGTGGGGGGATGGATGGGTCAGACTAAATGTTAATCCACATCAAACCTTTTAATCTGTGCACTTCACTTTTTTTCTCCCACTGTTACAAGCTAGTTACACAAAATGATTTATTGATGACACCAGACATCGGCTACCTTAATGATGTATGCATTGAAAAACTAACCTCTCCTACACCAGGAAAGAGCCTAATCTACGTTACTGTGACATACCGTCTCGTAGAATAGCACTGTCATACATCTAACTTATACGTACATACATGTTCAGGCAACCTTTTTTTCTGTGATTCATTTTTTTAACACAAAGCGGAAACATTCTGGACAAAAACTGATGCATAGCAGTCGTCCAAGTACTGCAACACAATCATATGTCAAGTGTAGTAGGTAAGCAGACAACATGCACTGAGGCAGCAGTAGCTATGATAGCCAGCTCAACACCTCTGTAGCAGACAGCAGCAGAAAATTGGCCATCTCACAATAAATCATACCCAAGATATTAAGGGACTCCACACTGACATAGCTACAATACTGATAACTAAGAACTCTAACATATCACTTTTTATTCCAGTACATTTTTTTGCCTATCAGTTTCAATTTTTTGTCCCTTGTCAATTTGTAGAGCAGTACATTAAAACCTGGACTCTGGTCATATGTATAGATCCCTCATCATATAACCTGATCCCTCTGATAGCCTGGCCTCCCTTTAACAGTAGTGTGTCTATGATATCGCTAGATACCATGTGTATAACCACGGTTCCCCAGACGATGAAGGGTCACACAGTTCGTTCCAGGTATTGGACACCTGTGCACCCAGGTAAGCCCTTCTCGCTATACTCCATCGACAACAAAGAAAATAATATGACATGATTTATTTATACTTTGGAATTATGATTCAAGTGAAATACATTTAATGGCCAGTGCAGACATCTATTTTTCTGAACTAAAACCATATACCTCACATTGAGATATTGTACATGCCAGACAGATATCTGGAAGCCATATTAAAAGAACAGAAGACATGAACTAATTGTTCTCTTACAAGAATTTATTGTATCAATATAAAATACTTAAAAAAATAAACTTCTAATATAAATGATCACTTTGATACATAATCACGTATGTTTACTGATAAAAAACAAGCTCCAAACTGCAAGTTATCACTGATATCAAGGAGCCTTTCATCATTGTAAAAAATTGTTTTAGTGTTTTCAATAATGTGTTGAGTAGCCCTATTCACTGGCTGCCACCACCACGTCAGTGACACAGATATCAATATTCATGAAGCATATAAAGGACACAAGTAACTATTGAATAATCTTCATCAAAGGATTAACTCAACCGTACTGTGATCATCACTGAAACCCAACTGGATCCAATTACCTTTTACAACAAAAGAAATTAGCCTCCATCTCTTAAATGTCTTGAAATATGCAGGTGAGACATTCAGCTGACAAGACTGATCAATATTGAAGAAAAGAATTAGAAAAGAATTTCATAGATGTTACAACTGTGATGGAAACTTATTTGAACTGTAAATGGGAAGTAACATTGAATGTCAGCTAGACAGCAGTTCATGGTTCATCAGGCAGCAACATGAAAGTGTCTAGTGACCATCTGAGGCATAGCGACTCATCAGACCAATCTCGACAGTGAAGTTCAATGGGAAATCATTTAACACACAACTACATGAGTCTAGAGACAGTAACAGTTCTGGGCTCCAGGTGGAACCATCAGAGGCACACCGAAAGGAGCCTAGAAATAATCAATGTCCAGTTCCTTGTGGAACCACATGAGGCAAGGCGATAAAAACCCAGAGGCAAAAAACAACAGTTCAGGGTTGTTTGTGGAAACATTTAAGACACATCAACCTAAAGACAACAGTTCAGGGTTCTTTGTGGAAACATTTAAGGCACATCAGTCTAGAGACAATAACAGTTGAGGGTTCCAAGTTGAACCATAGAAGGCACAGTGAACGAGCCCGAGACAACAACAGTTCAGGATTCTATGTGAAACCATCTGAGACACAGTGACAAAAGTTATCAAGCCGGATTCATGGCTCCCCAAAGGCCAACATAATCGCCATTAGGCCAAAAAAAGCTGATGGATCCATATCACACACAAAAGAACATGAGCCTCCGACACACAAGGTAGTTACTTGGTCCCAGAGGACCAAAACGTCTGGTCCAGAAAACTCAGTCCTGGATTGCAGGAAAATGGGACTGAGCAACAAATAAAACCTCCAGTGCATTTTACAGATTTTCAGAAGTTATAGAGTGACTATGATATTTCTTATTCTACCAGACTTTTTTTGAGATTTCCATTACCACAGTATGAAGGCATAAACATTATCTCCACAGGATGCTAGCATGAGAAGTGTTCTGAAGACTCCGCTCCAAGTGTGAACCTCCTAGCAGTGTATCAAGATGAGGATTGCTTTTGATGATACATGCAAATCAACCAAAACTCTCTGGTATGGAAACCCTGGAGTCTAATGTTCTGTGAAAGCCATCCCTTACACACAGCCACTGGGGACAGTAAACTACGAACCTGGTCGTATGCAGAAACAGTGTACAGGGGATGTTTTCTCAATCAACTTCATACAAACATTGGCTTCAGTGCAGATTCTATACTGTTAGAATTCATCATCATCACAATTTATATTACTTTTTCGTGACATTGAACTTTTCATATTATAAAAAAATATTTGTAAATTTAAACATTAAAATTGCAGCAAAGAAAACCCCCACAACTATTGAATTTCTGTGAACAGCAGCTAGACATGATATGTAGAAGTATATATATCCAAATGTATGGAATATGACATCAGAAGTAGGAATTATACTTTAGTTGTCTAATAGCTCATTAATCAGGACAGTAATTTTACCAGAACTCCATCTCTCCTTTGTACCATAGGGTGGGCTTAACCCAGACATCAGGCTAATAATATGGCATGAAAGAAACAGGAAATTTGATATCAATGTGACAAATCATCCAATATCAAATTTACAAACAAATCACAGAAAACCAAGTAACAAAGTCAAGGTTATCTTGATCCCGAAATAACTCAATACCGAGAGGAAGCATAGGTCAGGTAGGACCATACGTATGCCTACTCAGATCTACAAGTGAGAGAAGGAGGCATTGGTAAAGAAGAACCATACGTATGCCTACTCAGATCTACAAGTGAGAGAATCAGGCATGGGTATGGTAGGACCATACCTACTCAGATCTACAAGTGAGAGAATCAGGCATGGGTATCGTAGGACCATACCTACTCAGATCTACAAATGAGAGAAGGAGGCATGGATAAGGTAGGACCATACCTACTCAGATCTACAAGTGAGAGAATCAGGCATGGGTATGGTAGGACCATACCTACTCAGTTCTACAAATGAGAGAAGGAGGCATGGGTAAGGTAGTACCATACCTACTCAGATCTACAAGTGAGAGAAGGAGGCATGGGTAAGGTAGTACCATACCTACTCAGATCTACAAGTGAGAGGAGGAGGCATGGGTAAGGTAGGACCATACCTACTCAGATCTACAAGTGAGAGAAGGAGGCATGGGTAAGGTAGGACATGCCTACTCAGATCTTCAAGTGAGAGAAGGAGGCATGGGTAAGGTAGGACCATACATTATTGTACCTACTTAGATCTACAAGTGAGAGAAGGAGACATGGGTAAGGCAGGACCATACATTATTGTACCTACTCAGATCTACAAATGAGACAAGAAAAATATCTAGAAATAGGCAGGGGTTAGAATTAACACAAACTTCATACTCAGATCTACATGTAGGAGAACAACTAGAAGGGTGCAGTGGTCTATAACTGTCAGTACAGCATATGACCACTGACTACATACTCAACTAGAACTAGATCGACCAAACAGTAAGATCTGAAAAGATCAGGTGCCTAATTTGAGGTAGTAAATGCCAGCTGATATCTGAATAGGCTATGGAAATGAGCATTAAAGAAAGGAAGTTCATGCTAATAACACCACATAAAAAGGATCTGCACATGTTTACTGGAGGTGGGCACAATGGAAAGGACTGCCTTAATAAAAGTCAGGAAAGTCAAGATGGTTTGTATTTATTGTAAACTACACCCATTCTATACACCAGATCTATTTAGAATACTTAGAACACCTCACAGTTGCCTGGTCTCAATGTGTTACCTTCCGGTCAAATCTGAAAGTAATCTATCCATCTGACCAGTCACTGGCAGTAAGTGCCTCTCCAGGCCAGTGGTCAGTGGTAGGAGGGCCAGTACGTAGACTAGACTGGAATTCCCTGCTTTCCAAAGGATATCCTACTAGAACAAATCCTTGTTAAAAAGCTAGCGATGGTCAAACATTCACCTATACGAAAAACACCACATATATCATACTGACATAATATTTTCGACACACTGATATATGTTGATACATAAAGGAGTATCCTTTTTATATATTTCTCAAACTTTTAATCTGAATTTGATTTTTCATGTCAAGACCAGTCCATGTTTTCTAGTTAAGAATGATTGAGGTTCTGACAGGGGTTAAATTGCTCTGAAAACCCAGGGCCATTTGGCACTAATCAATCCTGCTCATAACTGTGAAAAATCCACAATCTCTCCTGCCAGACAAAGATAAAAATCTTCATGTATACTTGATAGCATCTACAGAAACAGGAAAAAATGTGAAAAGGAACTTGAAAGTGTTTATGATTAGGAGCAGCTTAGAAGATTTGATACCCTGTTCCAGTTCTACCTCTGGCAATCCCAGCATCCATGCTGTATCTATGGAAAGTGTCACTCCTAATTCTTTTGATAATGTGTGATTTGCATACTTATATGATCTGAGAATTAACATTTAATTGAATTAACAGTTCCTGTCCAATCCTGTATTCAGTCCTCTAAACCTAGTAAATATGTCAAATTCAATATGACCTTCACCTTTTATACCACACACCATGACCTTCACCTTTTATACCACACACCATGACCTCCACCTTTTATACCACACACCGTGACCTCCACCTTTTATATCACACACCATGACCTTCACCTTTTATACCACACACCATGTCCTTCACCTTTTATACCACACACCATGACCTTCACTTTTTATATCACACACCATGACCTCCACCTTTTATACCACACACCATGACTTTCACCTTTTATACCACACACCATGACCTCCACCTTTTATACCACACACTATGATCTCCACCTTTTATACCACACACTATGATCTCCACCTTTTATACCACACACCATGATCTCCACCTTTTATACCACACACCATGTCCTTCACCTTTTATACCACACACCATGACCTTCACCTTTTATATCACACACCATGACCTCCACCTTTTATACCACACACCATGACTTTCACCTTTTATACCACACACCATGACCTCCACCTTTTATACCACACACTATGATCTCCACCTTTTATACCACACACTATGATCTCCACCTTTTATACCACACACCATGATCTCCACCTTTTATACCACACACCATGTCCTTCACCTTTTATACCACACACCATGACCTTCACCTTTTATATCACACACCATGACCTCCACCTTTTATACCACACACCATGACTTTCACCTTTTATACCACACACCATGACCTCCACCTTTTATACCACACACTATGATCTCCACCTTTTATACCACACACTATGATCTCCACCTTTTATACCACACACCATGATCTCCACCTTTTATACCACACACCATGTCCTTCACCTTTTATACCACACACCATGACCTTCACCTTTTATATCACACACCATGACCTCCACCTTTTATACCACACACCATGACTTTCACCTTTTATACCACACACCATGACCTCCACCTTTTATACCACACACTATGATCTCCACCTTTTATACCACACACTATGATCTCCACCTTTTATACCACACACCATGATCTCCACCTTTTATACCACACACCATGTCCTTCACCTTTTATACCACACACCATGACCTTCACCTTTTATATCACACACCATGACCTCCACCTTTTATACCACACACCATGACTTTCACCTTTTATACCACACACCATGACCTCCACCTTTTATACCACACACTATGATCTCCACCTTTTATACCACACACTATGATCTCCACCTTTTATACCACACACCATGATCTCCACCTTTTATACCACACACCATGTCCTTCACCTTTTATACCACACACCATGACCTTCACCTTTTATATCACACACCATGACCTCCACCTTTTATACCACACACCATGACTTTCACCTTTTATACCACACACCATGACCTCCACCTTTTATACCACACACTATGATCTCCACCTTTTATACCACACACTATGATCTCCACCTTTTATACCACACACCATGATCTCCACCTTTTATACCACACACCATGTCCTTCACCTTTTATACCACACACCATGACCTTCACCTTTTATATCACACACCATGACCTCCACCTTTTATACCACACACCATGACTTTCACCTTTTATACCACACACCATGACCTCCACCTTTTATACCACACACTATGATCTCCACCTTTTATACCACACACTATGATCTCCACCTTTTATACCACACACCATGATCTCCACCTTTTATACCACACACCATGTCCTTCACCTTTTATACCACACACCATGACCTTCACCTTTTATATCACACACCATGACCTCCACCTTTTATACCACACACCATGACTTTCACCTTTTATACCACACACCATGACCTCCACCTTTTATACCACACACTATGATCTCCACCTTTTATACCACACACTATGATCTCCACCTTTTATACCACACACCATGATCTCCACCTTTTATACCACACACCATGTCCTTCACCTTTTATACCACACACCATGACCTTCACCTTTTATATCACACACCATGACCTCCACCTTTTATACCACACACCATGACTTTCACCTTTTATACCACACACCATGACCTCCACCTTTTATACCACACACTATGATCTCCACCTTTTATACCACACACTATGATCTCCACCTTTTATACCACACACCATGATCTCCACCTTTTATACCACACACCATGTCCTTCACCTTTTATACCACACACCATGACCTTCACCTTTTATATCACACACCATGACCTCCACCTTTTATACCACACACCATGACTTTCACCTTTTATACCACACACCATGACCTCCACCTTTTATACCACACACTATGATCTCCACCTTTTATACCACACACTATGATCTCCACCTTTTATACCACACACCATGATCTCCACCTTTTATACCACACACCATGTCCTTCACCTTTTATACCACACACCATGACCTTCACCTTTTATATCACACACCATGACCTCCACCTTTTATACCACACACCATGACTTTCACCTTTTATACCACACACCATGACCTCCACCTTTTATACCACACACTATGATCTCCACCTTTTATACCACACACTATGATCTCCACCTTTTATACCACACACCATGATCTCCACCTTTTATACCACACACCATGTCCTTCACCTTTTATACCACACACCATGACCTTCACCTTTTATATCACACACCATGACCTCCACCTTTTATACCACACACCATGACTTTCACCTTTTATACCACACACCATGACCTCCACCTTTTATACCACACACTATGATCTCCACCTTTTATACCACACACTATGATCTCCACCTTTTATACCACACACCATGATCTCCACCTTTTATACCACACACCATGTCCTTCACCTTTTATACCACACACCATGTCCTTCACCTTTTATAAAACACACCATGTCCTTTACCTTTTATACCACTTTGCAATGTCTACTTATCTGGACTATCACTGAAACTGTGTAATCTAACATTTACCGTTCCCTTATACACGAAACTTAATTTCCCCCATACTTGTCAATATTAACCTTGACCCTACCTTTCTATTATATTAACCGTCACATTAACTTTTAATTCTGATCTTCACCTTATCTTACCTTATAAAAAGGTACGGTGAAGGTCACTTTAATTCATTCACCCCTGAAATTTCATAATGAACTATTCCAACCTTTGAATTGGAAGAGTTCAAATGTGTTTCAGGGGTGAATGAATTAAAGTGACCTTCACCGTACCTTTTTATCCTAACCTTTACATAACCTTCCACCTTACCTGTCTATCTTGATTGGAGGATTGTATGCAGTGTCTTCACATTTCTCCATATACACCTAGCAAAGTTGGTAATTATACTACAATAGAGAAACTCATTTCCAAAACAAGTTAAAGGACACCTATCTAAATACACCGAATGACTGATAAGTCATTAGGAGAGATTTGAATTGAACCACCACCAACCATTACTGATCAATAATAGTGAAATATCATCCCAGGGCACTGCCTGGCCGTACAGTACTCCAAGCTTCGATTCATGTAGCACACATTCAGTGAACCCCAACACAAGACAAAGGCAGACACTAATTCAAGATGGGCACAACATCATCTACAACGTCTGTAACCCTTGAACATGGTCAGCAACCTTAAGCCCATTCTTAAGGTCAGCAGCCCCAGCCCCTTATCAGGATTGACAACCACACCCCCTTATCATGGTTAGCAAACCAAGCCCCTTATCATGGTTAGCAAACCCAGCCCCTTATCATGGTCAGCAACCCCAGCCCCTTATCATGGTCAGCAACCCCAGCTTCTTATAATGGTCAGCAACCGGGTTAACCCCTGCCCTTTATAACGGTCAGCAATCCCAGCCCATCATCATGGTCGGTACCCCCAGTATATTAATTTCCTTTAGTGGTCAGTTGTCAGCCAATAAGCTATTATTCCTAGTTCGGACATTTGTGTCATTACAGAAATCAATAAAGCATCAGCATCACAGGCTCTATAGTATCACTGGTCATTATCAATGTAACTTATCTGGTGTGATGGTTCAGATGACAGATACTGAAAACATACACAAGTCTCTCCCTTAAAACTATACCATGTTGAATTAGGATCATAAAAGCATCATTGTCTCAATATCAGACTTAAAATCACATTTTTATTGTTTGTCAGCATCAGTTGGGTAAAACATGGACATTTTTATGAGAGGACAGATGAGACAAGAAGTCATAGATATACAGATTTCCCAACCTATTACCCAGACCAGGCCAACTTGTCTGCATTATCACAGCCAGATATGACACATAGACAAAGGTAAAGCTTATTGTCTGCCATAAATCGTTCTATAGGAAACCATAAAACAGGTCTGATACATTTACACAAAAAACAGCTGAGACATACGTCGATCCATCCTCCAAAAATCATATTCTTCATCACATGCATATCACTTAATTCTCCAACAGGCATCAGACTTGTCAGTATATCCTCCAATAGAGACATATTCAACATCAGTCATAAACCACTCCATTCTTTGATGGAGACATATTCAACATCAGACAAAATCCACTCCATTCTTTGATGGGGACATATTCAACATCGGACATAAACCACTCTATTCTTTGATGGAGACGTATTCAACATCAGACCTAAACCACTCCATTCCTTGATGGAGACATATTCACCATCAGACATAAACCCCTCCATTCTTTGATGGGGACATATTCAACATCACACATAAACCACTCCAGTCTTTGATGGAGACATATTCAACGTCAGACATAAACCACCCCATTCTTTGATGGATACATATTCAACATCACACATAAACCACTCCATTCTCTGATGGAGACATATTCAAGATCAGACATAAACCACTCTATTCTTTGATGGAGACGTATTCAACATCAGACAAAATCCACTCCATTCTTTGAGGGAGACATATTCAACACCAGATGTATGCCACTACATCCTTACAAAGAGACATATTCAACATCAGTCATAAACCACTCCATTCTTTGATGGAGACATATTCAACATCAGACATAAACCACTCCCTTCTTTGATGGATACATATTCAACATCAGACATAAACCACTCCATTCTTTGATGGAGACATATTCAACATTAGATGTATGCCCCTCAATTCTTTGATAGAGACATATTCAATACCAGATGTATGCCACTACATCCTTACAAAGAGACATATTCAACACCAGATGTATGCCACTACATCCTTATAAAGAGACATATTCAACACCAGATGTATGCCACTCTGAAACACAAGTTCCTTATCAGCTTCATAGGACAAAAACAAACAATTCACCAGAATGTTCAAAGCACTGATAATTTTATTCTATGTCAAAGCTAAACTGCTTCTTTATTGTAGTAATTATGACAGAGAAAAACATGATGTAGGAAGGAAGAGCAGTATACAACCACTTAAGTTGTCCAATGAAAATGGACAGTTTAACGAACACTTATCTTATTGATGTTTATGGCTACCATGTACAGCAACCGAGTACTTATGTCAATGTAGGTAATAGTTAATACACACGACAAAGCTGGTCACAAATACACACTTTGACTTGCTGTACTGTAAGACGGTAGGTGATACAAGACTCTCCACTACCTGCATGCATCTGACTGTAATTATCAATCTATAGAAACAGCTATGGTCACAGACACTCAATCAAGTCTCAAGCATATTGATTACACCAGAACAATTGGCCTTAGGCTTCATTTAACTCGAGTTTCTCAGGTGTCCCTGGCAGTGTCTCACCTAACTAAAACATTGTTACGGCAGCAGTATCCACAACAGGACAAATGAAGTTGATGCAACCTGATAAATAGCTATAATTTTCCAAATCATACACCCAAATAATATACCATTGTGATCACTGCCTAACAAGTTCCTATAATGATAGGGAGGCAACTTAGGGAAGGAAGGGCTGTTAACAACTCCCTGGTACCCAATCATTTCACAGTGGGTTTTCAAAAATCAATTGGATCTGGAAAGAAATTTCACACTGACTAAAAGTTTTCCTTAATTCTGAATCACATATATTTTATGAAAGCTACCATACATTTCTTATTCTTCAAAATTTCATAACTTGTCTAGAAGACTACATGTACAATGAATGTGTTGGTATCTAGAGAGTAAAGAACAAGTCACCTGTATCAGTAAATACCACAACTTTAGTGGAGACTCCACAGTGTGGTATTACACCAGATAGCCCTGAACCTTCTACAAATATAGTCCCCACGCAACAACAACGATCTTATTTCCCTAGATTAAAAACTAAGTTGTTTATACTGTAAATAACTTAGCTTCAAACAGACTTCTGAACTAAAGTAGCAATGACTGCCTCTAATGGCTTACCGCCTATAGCTACGTCTACCATAACTGAAGTCGAAACAGGAATCTTCTGTCATTATATTAACTTCACAAGTTTATGTTATTCTAAATACATTTTACGTAATGTGACCGTTTCCATGTATTTGTATGTACTCTGTATACCATATCAATTTCATTCCTTAAAACAAACAACAGTCAGTTTCATTATCGGCACACTACACCATTTAAATCATTGAAGCCGACGTAATGAGGTTGTAATTAAAAATTTATAATCTAGTCATCAGACTTCTGGATGAATGGTCCTCAAATATAACACACGCCAATAAAGGTAAGTCAGCAGGTCGTTTGACCTATAAGTGGTGACCAGTGCACTTTGTCAGCCTATATCTCAGTAGATCAGTGTAGCATGCATGGATGATGGTCATCCATGCATTATTAACAAAGATCTCTATTACTGCCACAGTAAAACTACCTACGGTAAATGTCCCTAAATCTACCTCATCCCTATACTTGATAATTTTTTTATCAATTTTGTATCAGTTAACAACATCATCAACAAAGATGGAAAAGCACTATAGGACAAGTAGTTAATTCTCCTTCCAGCTTCACAGAAACCTCCTCCATATTACGCAATGGTTTCACGCCTCTAATCTGTGATCTACTCCCTTGCTTACTTTTATTCAGGTTTATGACTTATGTTCCTTCCAGATATAAACTGTACCTTGAATCTTAGCACATCCATACAAATGAAATTCTTGGATGGTTACCATACTTTTTAACATCAAGCTGTGTGTAGCCTCATGCATGACTGGGATTTTTCCTAGGATTTTTCCGTGCTGTAACCAACCGGAAGGATATTACATGAGTAGCTAGTATGATAATAGTTAATATACCCTTAACATGCAACAATATGTCTATATATACCCGGCCTGACAAAGGGGTGATGAACTCTTCACCGGCCCCACCACACACTTCACAGTCTTAACACAGTACATCCAGATCACTGATTATCAACCGTACCTCTATTCCAAAGCATAACCATTTAAACCTTCTAGGTATTCATAATCAATCAAATAATAAACCAACGCTTCTAAAGTTTATTGTCTGTTAGGTTTTTTTTAGAATTCTTATATGTTTCTTTAATTATGCAACTTTTACAAGAATTGAACCTGACTGTTCTGTTGTGGTTTTGTTATTGGATACCCTCTTTCAAGACGAATACACTAATATATGAAATAGTATGTAACAAATTAAATGACCTTGACCGCCTTTGGCAATGATATTGAAGAACTCAGCAATCCAGGATAAAATAAGGAATACGTCTTTAATACAGCATGCATTATCAATGGAACTAAAGATAGAATTTTATTTCAAAGGAAAATGTCCTACAAATTAGTGGAACTGTACATAGAAGACAATTGTAAGGCTGTATCCCAATATCTAAAGCTAATTATCATCTAGACTCATCATAAACTGATGTAATGAATTCTTTTATGTGAAAAAAGAAATAGAAAAGATGTAAAATAATGCACCAAACACTGAAACAACATGATCAATTCTGTATGTTACACCTTGACCCAAACCCTATGTAGTGTGTTACAGGGGAAAGCTAGCTTTCAACTCCACATCGGGTAAACACAAAGCAAACTTCTATCATTGTGGCATAACATCAGCACAAATGTAACCTCCAGTCAAAGAGAATCGAGAAACATAAAACCTCTTACAAATCTATGTGAAATGAAAAGTACAATCTCTGTCTGGACGTCATAGAGAATTGGAACGCCTTTGTGAAAAAGGAAAAATTCCTCTTTCATTACCGCATTCTGTCAGAAAAATATGCTTTCATGTGAACAGACTGTAACATGTTGAACTCCCTTGGAGGTGGTGTCTCCTAAAAAGGTCACATGCTCAGCCTAAATGTCAGTAGGGCAGTGGAATAGCTACCTGTAAGTGGAGGAGGAGGAGGAGGAGGAGGAGGATATACATGTTGACACAAATGTCATAATATACACATATAATTGATCCCCTACTTTATAGCGGCAGATTGTCAACAATTATATAAATTTACATTTTGGGCCAATGCATATGGAACGAAACAAAGAAAAAAAATTCAAACACATGATTCTCAATACACATAGACTGTATATTTCATTACATTAAATGTAATAAGACAACGCCAGATTATTGTCACGATTCACAATGATGACACTAAGTACATCTAAATCTGAGGCGCATATATACTATCCACGAACATTGAGCATGCCCATAATATTTGAATGATAATATTTATAAATCGTGGTATACACCAAGCCAGTATATTTATATGGCTGATGTAACAGCATGCTGTGTATTGGTGTGTACCTTTCCCTCTCTATTTATATATACAAATATGTCTAGGTAAATATGGCTATTAATAGATGTGACCCAGTTAGCCACATGTAGACAGCTGATTACTAGGTCACCAAGGTGTACTAGGAGGCCCACAGCCAAGGGGTCGACTTTCTATTCTCTAACTTCCTATAGCTATTTCTCCACAGTTTCCATTCGTTTTAAAACATTGATTTGTCACCATCAGCAGACACGTTTGTGTGGGGCCATGACTGATAGCTTTTTCATAGTATATGTCTATGGCCTGATAGCTTTTTCATAGTATATGTCTCTGGAGTTCTTAATAAACCTTTAGCTATTTTTTTCTGAGTTGCTGTTTCTAGTTTTTATTTAGCACACACAATACAAAAATTAAATGACTTCAAAATGTCTGAGGACAATGACTAGATAATGCACATGTAACTGGAGAATATGGAAACAACAAAATTGGCATGCCGTAGTAATAACTCTGTCTTCAAGCAAAGTTTTCTTGAAATCTGAGAAGAAAGAGAAGAAATCTGGGTTTTACAAATTGAGTGTGGTCTGCTGCTGTCTGTGACAGTGGCACACTTCAGTATTGATTTGCATAGCAAGACCAACTGCTACTTAGGCCAGTCTGCCTAGATACAAATTAATGTCACAGATACTCATTTTCTTCCCAAGTCACCATAAATTGAAAACTGAGTCAAGCATTTTAGCTTAATAGCATGATTTTTATATATAAGACTGGAATGAGCAGGCAGAATGCTGGCTAATGATGGTGGAAACTCAGGGTGTTCAAGACTGGAATGACTTTGGTCATGACACAAGCCCTGTGATGTAACCCCTGCTATAATGCTACCTTTTTAATGCTTTGTAATACATTACAAATCCACCAATATTCAGGAGTTACCTATAAGTAGAGAGGCTAAGGTCGACATGAAATGGAGTAATTAACACTTGATTACCTCATGTTGTTGCTAACTAGCACAGCATCACCGATCCTTCCCCTGCAGGAATCCAACTCCCTACAAGCATACCAGGTACAGGCTATCAACACATACACCATAAAACAGGTCTTTGTAATTTAGCTTCAATGTAAACAATGTCTTATACTTCCTGCTATTTATCAAGCATTTCTATTCACATTTCTAGGATAAAAAGTGTGCATCAAAATATTTTCTAACATTTAAGTTATAGCCTGGTGATATAGAACCTGTAGTCAGCACCTTATAAGGTAGCTGTGAAATCCTCATATTGTGTAGAATTGTATATATCTGTAAAGTATTAAGTGCCCTGCAGTGTCTTATCTTAGCTAGATAGTGCACTATATCAAATATTAATTCATATCATAAGCATTGTCCTGCAGGAACAGAGCAATATCTTCAGAATGACGCCAGTCATTAGACTACATGTCTGGTTATCTAATCAGTATTTAGGCTTTGAGGTTTATTATCTTGTTATTAAATATCTATTGCTTGTCTGTGATACTCTCTGAAATGATAATCTTGTTCATTTTAAATTGCAAACACAAACATCTACTAGTCAATTTTGCAAGTCAGACAAATTAAAAATGAAGGTCAATCCATGGCATAGAGCATATTTATTACCTCCTAGGGTGAAACTTGTCTGACTTGGAAAATTAAACTAACAAACAAACAAGAGGCCCGATGGGCCTGAATCGCTCACCTGGTATTAATCTCACACAAATAATCTTAAAAGTGGACTAAAATACAGCTACAGGCAGAATACCAGTGTTTGACTCATAAAAGATTTAAACATACAACGCCTGTGACCTTGAATGATGAACAAGGACATAAGATTGAACAGAGTTTATAGCCGTCCAACCCAGCATGCTTCTGACAAAATATCATTACCCTGGACCTTTTGGTTATACAGAACAAGTCATTTAAAGATTTAAAGATTTATTAACCACTGTGACCTTGAATATGGGCGAAGGTCATCCATTTGTAAAAACTTGGTAGTCCTTAATTCCAGCATGTTAATGGCTAAATATCATCACCCTTAGCCATTTGCTTATTGAGAAGAAGTCGTTTAAAGGTTATAAACATATTTGACCCCTGTGACCTTTTTATATATGTCAAGGTCATTCGTTTGAACAAACTTGGTAGTCCTTCATCCCAGCATACTACTGGCCAAATATCATCATCCAAAGCCGTTTGGTTTTTCAGAAGAAGTTGTTTAGAGGTTTTAAACTTATTTGACCCCTGTGACCTTCAAAATGGGTGAAGGTCATTTGTTTGAACAAACTTGGTACCCCTTTGTCCCAGCATGTTACTGGCCAAATAACATCACCATAGGCCTCTTGGTTATTTAGAAGAAGCTGTTTTAAAGGTTTTAAACACATTTGACCCCTGTGACCTTGAAAATGGGAGAAGGTCATTTGCTTGAACCAACTTGGTAGCCCTTCATCCCAGCATGTTACTGGCCAAATATCATCACCCTAGGCCTCTTGGTTACTGAAAAGAAATTGTTAAAAGTAAAAAGTTGACGCCGGACGCCGCACCATGGCATAAGCTCACTTGCCCGTTGGGCAAGTGAGATAAAAATCATCTAAGTTTGGTTCAGAGAAAATAACTATAGCCTTGCTGCTAAATGACCTATTTTCTGCCTGAGGAACTCCATTTAGAGTAGTACATGTTAAAATTATCCAAATAAACAATAAAGTTTAACATGGAAGTTCCCCTTGGTCAATGGTCACACTCATTGTTTACACAGGTTTTATGAATCTATAACCATGATTTTTTTTTTCTGTACAGGAGAATAAGATATTAGAAATAATGCACACCTTTAATTCAAATTTCAGTTTTTATGAAATATTCTGTTTCACATTTAATTACTCCACTAATAGAGCTGATTAACGACTGATTAATGTAGCTGGGAATCTCTAGACAGTCACTGGTCAGGCATTGTGTCCAGTCACACTATCACACTGGACATTGTCCACACTCTATAGACAGTCACTTGTCAGGCATTGTGTCCAGTCACACTAGGACACTGGACATTTGACCTTTGACCACTAAATGACTCATGTTATGTAATGGAAAAGATGGACATGCCTGACTTGAAGCATCACATGTGAATTAATCATTATTCATTAGAAATGATACAAGTATTGTTTTAACGTTTGTATATAGCCTCTTTATTAAATTCTTGACGTAACATTATCAAGGATGACATCATTACGTCAGCATAACAATGTCAATACAAAGGGTTTAAATGACATGTCAAAAATATCTTTTATGTCATAGAACTGTGCAAATATATAACAAGAATGAATTCTCCATCTGTGTATCAAACAATTTTATTATTGATTAACTGTCAAGCTATGTGAAACTGTTATTAATCATCATGACAAAGTTTGCTCGTGGGTTTTAACACTAAATTCACGACTCAACTTGGAATTCCTGGATGTGATGTAGCTTATCTACAAGGCCCACACCAAAGACCTGGTTAACCTATATATCATCACATCAAAATCTGACATTGATATACCATCACACCAAAACCTGACTTGAATATACCGTCACACCAAGACCCGACTTGAATACACTGTCACACCAACATCCGACATTAATATTCTACCACACCAAGACCTGACGTTATTATTCTGTCACACCAAGACCTGACGTTAATATTCTGTCACACCAAGACCTGACGTTAATATTCTGTCACAACAAGACCTGACATTAATATTCTGTCACACCAAGATCTGACTTTAATATTCTGTCACACCAAGATCTGACATTAATATTCTGTCACACCAAGACCTGACATTAATATTCTGTCACACCAAGACCCGACGTTAATATTCTGTCACACCAAGATCTGATGTTAATATTCTGTCACACCAAGACCTGACGTAAATATTCTGTCACACCAAGATCTGACATTAATATTCTGTCACACCAAGACCTGACATTATCATTCTGTCACACCAAGACCTGACGTTAATATTTTTTCACACCAAGATCTGATGTTAATATTCTGTCACACCAAGACCTGACGTAAATATTCTGTCACACCAAGACCTGACATTAATATTCTGTCACACCAAGATCTGACGTTAATATTCTGTCACACCAAGACCTGACGTTAATATTCTGTCACACCAAGATCTGACGTTAATATTCTGTCACACCAAGACCTGACGTAAATATTCTGTCACACCAAGATCTGACATTAATATTCTGTAACACCAAGACCTGACATTATCATTCTGTCACACCAAGACCTGACGTTAATATTTTGTCACACCAAAATTAAACCTGACATTAATATTTTGTCACACCAAAACCTGACGATAATATTCTGTCACATCAAGACCTGACGTTAATATAGAGTGACAGATATCCTTCATCTCCGTCCATCTAGTAGGACAGGTTTCCTATTAACTGATGAAGTATCCTTTCTGTGAAAATACAGGAGCTCAACAAAATGAAACGGTGTGTGGATATATATACAGTTTACTTATGTAAGCTTACTACAAAAACAAACAGAACATCTTATAATCTACACAGGTAAACAATTACTGCTTATAACAACAACTGGCAGCTGTCCTCTGATCCGACCCTACAAACTTTACATAATCATAAAATGTCAATACAATACTCTTGAAACTTGTTCACATCCCCTGTCATATTTGTTAGAATTTCAATAACTACTACATCTGTGTGCAATGTAAAAACTAGGATAGTAAAGTTACTGTACTGACTCTATCACAAGCTACACAACTAAGCCCTACAACAGGTAACACAGCAAAGACACATGATTCGGCTTTCAATGAAACGATTCCCTGTGTATAATTGCTGAGGTTAAATTTTAACAGACCCCAATAATTCCTTGGCACCGCGCATGCGACACCATACCCACACTATCATAAGTTTATATAGACACAACACACAGATTGCGATAGCAGGATGGTCTATTATACACTCTCTCATAGCACGATCTGGCTCTTACCGAGGTTTACAGGCGGAACACTCTCAGATAGAAATGAAATGTAGCATGCTGCGGAGGAAAAATCCCCGTCTGCCTTAGTGTGTTGCTTTTGATAACATCTGAGCTCACAAAAAGTCATTCTGCCAGATGTATGGAAGACTGAGCAACTTATAAGCTTTGGGTTGTAATGAAAACTGCATTTCAAGTAGTGCAAACTCTTGTGATAAACCTCAAAATTTTAATAATTCAAAATATGATTTGCAAGATTTCAACTTTATTTTCCAAACTAATCAAATAATCTCTACGGCTAAATGGCTTTATTCATTTTGCATCGGAGCAAGTTTTTCAAAATTGAAGAATGACAGGATTCTATATACAATGTTTGATGCCAAGGAGATAAGAATCTGTTTGAACGAAAGACCAAGACAATATATGTATCCATATTTATGACCCTCCCTTTCTTAAATCTTCAAAACCCCACAAGTAACAGCTACCACAGGCCAGTCCTACCAGGCATACATATAGATATACACCTCATTATCAATATTTGTCAAAAGTGCTGTCGTTACAAACACAAGTTACATGTTACATAAACTGTGTCAGCTCTGTTGGTTCATATCGTATTGATCTTCAGAATTTGATTTGCTGAGAGGTTGTATTGGTATTGCCAGATGTCTGGTGACAACCGGGGAATCGTGTAATCTCACAAAATTCAGCATCACATGTACGAATCACCAGCACACGTATCGGTATACCTAATATGTAATGACATATGTAATATCGGTGTTGACATATGTTTTATACATTTAAACATTAACAGTAAACTTTCCTAGTCCAAATGGATGATGCCAACTGATTTGTACAACTCTAAATGATGTGGTAATGTAACAAGCTGTTATTTAAAGCGCCCTTTATTCATATTGACAGCGTTAACAGTAAATCCAGTATAATAATATAAACAGCACTAGCTAGCTGTCGTGTTATTTCTATCGTTACAACAGCAACATCAGAACAGTGACATCACCAGATAACAATAACAAAGACATCGCCTTGATTGTGCACATTTTATTCTTAATTTCCCCATACATATATAGCACATTTCTACATAGACAAGTGATAATTTGTCAGCCTCAGATAAAAAATTATCAGTAAATTATCTTTGGTCCCCATTAGGAGGTCTGATACAAGTTGTATCCAAGGAGTCAAGTCTACATACCAAGCCCCCTAGGAAGTCAAGGTGACTTCAGGTTGTCAGGTCTAGCATACCAGGAAAAATCATGAAAACTGTGAATGACATGCAAAGTGACATAGATATATGTCTCAATACTACATGTATCTATTATATCATATTACACACCAATTCTACATAACTTCTGGAACTATCCTGACACCTATATATGTACACTGGGAGTGACGTTGATAGAGCCTATATATATATATAGCTGTACAGCCAAGTACTAGTAAACCTAAAAGTCAGTGACTGCAAAACATTATCACCACGTTACGTCTACATATGCCTTTTGTCTATTAATAGGTAGTGACACACAGTTCCATCAACTTTAATTGGCTGCCATACAAATTTCCAAATTACAGAATGGACATTTAGCCTTCCTCAGACACTTATGAAGGTTGACTGGAAACAGAAATACTGACAGGTATACACTCCAGTTGAGTTGGCTGAAAGAGCCGAATCCTGCTGTACTCACTTAGACAACTTTTAGTACACAACAATTCAAAAATGTGTACAAGTAGGTGAGAACAACAATAATAATTTGCTTCAGAAAACATTACAAATGCTTCAGAAAACATTACAAATGCTTCAGAAAACATTACAATACCTCCCCACCATTTTCTCCTACACATTTTCATATATTAAAACACAACAAGCACATTAAGATCCCTGCCCAAAAAGCTGCCAATTAGCATTCAAAATTGGGATAATTTGTTTTTACTCTGTGCCTTCAATTCCACAGTTTAGAGACAAGCAAATGACTTCTCCCCAACAAAGAAAGAGCTCGAGGAACACAGTGGGATGGCTAAGGAGCTCAAGCTACCATCTGTACAGGGCTGTTCTGTACAGTGAAATGTGAACACCACTGAGGAGCAGTCAGCTACATTAAGTTGCTACCCTAATCCCAGTTTATTGGTTATTGGCATAGAGTTGAGGACACAATGTCAGGACACTTGTGATCAGCTCACTGTAGTTACATTGGAGCTCTCCGCTGTCTTTGTCTCACACAAGCCATAGTATAAAATCATCCTATACAGATATTAGGTGGCTGTAATGCTGACTGCCTGGTACAAATACCAGGGTAATTAAACCTACATATATAACATTCACACCCAAGCTTCCTGTAGGACGGCCACTAAGATCATCAGTAAATTTAAGTATCCTATTGACACAAAGGTCGCCCCCCCATTTTGAATGGGCTTCTAAAATGTAATGTTTTCTGCTGTTATAAAATCTGTTGACAAAACTTAATCAAAAGTGTAAATCAGTAAATATCGGAGTGTGTATCAAAGTTGTAGTGAAACCACTATTGATCCTAATGTCACTTCATCTGCATCGCACCAGAAAATCTTTGGTTTTGAATGCAGTAAATAGAATGTCCTTTTGTGATTGATATACAAGGTGTATCGATGGTACATATCAATGGATTTGCCTAATTATAATACATGTACTGGTCAGTACAAGAAACGTACGTTTGTAACAAATGGAACTATATATGTCTGAATTGGATAGCGTAGAACACAAAATCTACATTTTACCAAATAACAAACTATAAACAAAACAGAAGATATTGACAATGACCATTAAATTACTGGGATTTAAAAAACATTGGATAAACAAATACTTCCTTAGCCCTAGTCTTTTATTTACACAACATATATTCATATGGAGCAGAAAATTACACTTATTCTGTTTTTAACTTTAAGACTTCATACAAAATAGTATTTGACATAATTAAATCACTCAAAATAATAAACATTTATACACACAAGACTTAGCATGTGTACTACATATAAATCACACTTACACGACTTGAATCTCCTAAAATATGTGCCACTTGACTTATGAAGTCTGCACATTTGATTCAGGCAGGAGCAGCATTTTGCTACAAAGACTAAACACTTGCAATGAAGAAGTTTGAAAAGCCAGTACAAAAAGTGCCCCGATATGTCTTGTACATTTGATCTTTTTCAGAATATATTGATAGACACACATTTAAGGTGGTATCAAAATATGGATACATTAAACAGCAAGCACTTGTTTGTGTTAAATGTGGTGATGGTATCCGGTAGTTGTGTAATCCTTGAGCTGCGGCTACCACCCAATATGTCTGTTGACAAATTGATGTACATGCCAGTGGCAATCAGTGCCACCATACTTACACAGGTGTCAACTAAGGCTTCAACTCAAGTGCTCTTGTGGTTATAAATTTGTCAAAAGTTGTGCCAAAATAACTAAAACATGCATGTTTAATTTGCACAGCAAACTTTGAAAAAATACACATGCCTGTTTCTGTGTAAAAACAGAAAATGTAGGACACTTCAGGGTGTTCTCTGATAAACATTTATATTGATAAGTAAGTGCTTGGGCTTGTTTTGATCCAAATCCTTATATATACAGATTAATTGTAATGTTTTCTTCAACATGTTTATTGTACATGACACACCACATTGGATGTTGCATGTACTTGTAATTGACCATGGTTGACCACTTTACAGATGCATGGACTGGTCAGTGAGGTAAACAAGTTGTTTGGGTTTGTGGTTTAGGCTGCACAGACCATGACAGAGAAAGGGATTTGGTTGACTACTACAGATATATGGACTGGCATTGGTCAGTGAGGTAAACAAGTTGTTTGGGTTTGTGGTTTAGGCTGCACAGACCATGACAGAGAAAGGGATTTGGTTGACCACTACAGATATATGACACAGTATTGGGTCAGTGAAGTAAACTTGTTAAGGTTTAACAGTAAGAGCTTTGTATTCGTACCTAAATCCCCCTCAAGTCTGCACCTCACTGACACAACCAAACTCCACCTGCCATCATCACGTATACATGTACTCCCTTTGCTATGAACTACAGCATGTCCTGAATGGAGATGGGGAGGGGGTTATATTTTCTATGTAATTTTTGTATCAGATTCTGCTTCACTCCACCTGTTAAAACAGAACTAAGAGAACCTCACAGACAAAAGGCAAGGACCTGTTGTTGGAACTTGTAGTCAGACTGGAGACATTGTTCCACTAACCCTACATGTAAGATCTAATTGGGCTATCTTGATTTTCTGCTTGGTGTATCGTGACTAAACCACTCTGGAGTCAATGGTGTGTCCCGGGCAGGAAAGGATTGCACAGATTTACCCCTGCAATATAGCTAGGTTTATTGGAAAGCACAGTACATGTTGTTCAAGTATGCACTTGAACAACTTTTGATTTGAACTTCAATGCAAGTTGTACTCCTTGTGTATGTTATAGAATATTTATATTTACAATGAAAGTTTAGAAAAGTAAAATGTCTGTTCAGATTAAACACTAACCATATAGCACTGAGACTGTTGTTCCTGTAAAAACGACACAAGAAATTTTGCAGGATATTTTCCTGGAATCTTGTTACAATTCACATACCAAAATAAAAACAAGAGGTAATCTGATTCTTAAATTCTAACACATCCTGACCCAATCTTCTGGGACATTTTTATTACCACGTGGCTGTAACGATGGCAAGAACATTATACATCTTTATTCAACTACATAGTGAAATAGCACATTTTTTGTACCTCAAGTCTAGTACAATGCATAGCTGTAGGTGAAAATAGAAACCACAGGATGATAATGTCACAGCCAATCAAAGGGGATGGTGGCCATCTTGGATTGGAATTCAACACCAAAAAGCTGCACTTTTGCAGGATCATATAATTCTTTTCCTTTCATTTCTATTACTTTGAACTCTAGATCCATGCAAACTGATGCGCCTTGCTATTCTGCACTGAACAATTTTTGGGGTAAATTAATGAAATGTGAACAATGGCAGCATAACTCCATAACATTGTTTGTTGAATGAAATGTTGTTCAGGTCATCAAATTTTCGAGCTGAAATATTTTCTCAAGTCTTTCTGGTAAATCAGATATAATTTCAGCTATAACATTTGACTTGAATTTGTTTTATTATGTACTTTTATGTTTCAATCACACACAACTGCAAGGCATCAACAAGTACTTACAGTAAAACCATGCAGAGGCGTCAAAGGCACTTACATGGCGATTGTGTACAAGCATCTAAAAGTGTTAACATGAAGCAATTAGGGATGGTGTCAACAGGGCAAAGGGTAAGCTAGAATTCTTACATTTATCTGTGAT
Organism: Mizuhopecten yessoensis; assembly: GCF_002113885.1. Taxonomy (NCBI): domain Eukaryota; kingdom Metazoa; phylum Mollusca; class Bivalvia; order Pectinida; family Pectinidae; genus Mizuhopecten; species Mizuhopecten yessoensis. The sequence continues at coordinate 998,799 of NW_018408912.1, read as the reverse complement.
GTATGGATCTGTAATAACGAGAAGGAGTAAATCAATGGCCAATAATGACCGGTCTTTCTATATTCCCTGTTTTCCATTTTTATATGAAGAAAATTGCAGCAATTACCTAGTAACTACGAATATCTAGTCTCTATAAGTACCTAGTAACTATGTGTCATGATTGACAATGCACTTCATAACACTCAAGTCACAAAAATACAACTTTGGATGGACCATGCTTATTAAAGTTTTTCATTATTTTTCTGGTGAAACAAATGTTACCATGCTGTTTTTAAGATGAAAACGTCCTGATCATAATTCTAACTGAAAGCGTGTTACTTAAAGAGTCCTTACAACCCCTCTAACACTGACATAAGATCATGTTGCCTTCTTTAAGATTTTACTGGAAATATTTAACCAAGACCCAACCCCTTACACAGACCTGCGCGGTGAAAAACCAGCTGGATTTCACTTTTTAAAGTTCAGCTTCAAACGATAAAACGTTTTTGTTGCTGCTAGCACTTCCCTTCCACAAATCTAGTTACACACTTTTGATATTTCTATAGGTAACAGGCAGGGGGAAAAAACCCTGTTCAAAAGTAGGGTAAACGGTTCTATGCTAGTTTACATAAGAACTCTGGTGTATATCAAGATGAAAGCTAAGTGGAAACTGGAAAGTTTGAAGTAAAGATTTCAGAATTTGTCTTGTCATCAAAACCAGGTTCATTTTGGTTTCTGGTGATTGAAAATAACTAATACTTATTTCATGAATCATGAAAGAGAAACAAGTATCGAATAAAAAACAAAACAAAAACTGACATTGAGACATTTACACACAGAAACATCATACAGCAGGCCCAAGTGTAGTGGGCATGGTACAAAACACAACTGACATTGAGACATAGGCCCTAGTGTGGTGAGCAGGGTACAAAACCCAACTAAAGGCTCATGCAGTATAGCAATGATGACTAGCAACTATGTAACATAATACAATAAATTTGTTTTTATAAAAAAAAAGACAATTATTGTGACACATGAATATCAAACTGACAGAACAAGCAGTATAAATTAATAGACTGCGATAATTATTTTCCCAAAAGAACATCATTTTGACATCAAACAGACTTTCAACATATGGAAAACCATTATACAAACACCATATTCATTCAGACAACCATCTCACAGCTAGTGTTTTATCAGACACAATCTTCACTGTCGGCCAATATGTATAGATTTATGCACGGTCGATAGTGATTTAAAATAGATGTTGCATGCAAGACAGTATATGAAGCATAGAGCAGCCTATTAGCTTGGCATGTTTATGTTTCCATCTGGATACCCTGTCGGATTATCGTGTCTACATGTAATTTTACAATAATCGGCAGGTAGAGAACACACAAATCTCCACGCTACCTGTAAGTGAGCTACAATCACCCTTCTAATCGTATAATTTCCAGGTAAAGGACTACATCACTAACCTCAGTAACCTCATTGTCCTGTAATCTGAGCTCAATGATCAGTAATAAAGTTGGGGCCAGAAATTAAACCTTGTGGGTTGGCTTCATTTGGTTTTGACTTGTGACAATAGATCACAGCTGACTGGTGTGTATTTCATCACTTAAACAATTTCAATATACTTCACCTGTTCTACTTTTTGAACAAAAATTACATTCTTCCATTTAGGAATTTTGGTAAGGTTTCAGATATAAATATATATATATATATAGCTTCTTATAAACTTTGTTATTTCTCAAAATATTCATACAATTCCAGATGCATATAAATATTACTGATACCGAATGTTAAAAAATAGTTAAAAAAAGTGTATTGATTACACACTTTACATGTAATCATTGATCTGACACTTTATAGGTAATCATTGATCCAACATTTTATAGGTAATAATTGATCTGACACTTTATAGGTAATCATTGATCTAACATTTTATAGGTTATCATTGATCTGACACTTTACAGGTAATCATTGATCTGACACTTTATAGGTAATCATTGTTCCAACATTTTATAGGTAATCATTGGTCTGACACTTTATAGGTAATCATTGATCCAACATTTTATAGGTTATCATTGATCTGACACTTTATAGGTAATCATTGATCTGACACTTTATAGGTAATCATTGATCTGACACTTTATAGGTAATCATTGATCTGACACTTTATAGGTAATCATTGATCTGACACTTTATAGGTAATCATTGATCTGACACTTTATAGGTAATCATTGATCTGACACTTTATAGGTAATCATTGATCTGACACTTTATAGGTAATCATTGATCTGACACTTTATAGGTAATCATTGATCTGACACTTTATAGGTAATCATTGATCTGACATTTTATAGGTAATCGTTGATCTGACACTTTATAGGTAATCATTGATCTGACACTTTATAGGTTATCATTGATCTGACACTTTATAGGTTATCATTGATCTGTCATTTTATAGGTAATCATTGATCCGACACTTTATAGGTAATCAATGATCTGCCACTTTACAGGTAATCATTGATCTGACACTTTATAGGTAATCATTGATCTGACACTTTATAGGTAATCATTGATCTGACACTTTATAGGTAATCATGGATCCAACATTTTATAGGTAATCATTGATCTAACATTTTATAGGTTATCATTGATCTGACATTTTATAGGTAACCATTGATCCGACACTTTATAGGTAATCGTTGATATGACACTTTATAGGTAATCATTGATCTGACATTTTATAGGTAATCATTGATCTGACATTTTATATGTAATCATTGATCTGACACTTGATAGGTAATCATTGATCTAACACCATCGAGGTAATTATTTATCTAACACTTTTTGGGTAACTATTGATCAAACACTATTTAAGTTATTATTGATCTAATGCTTTATAGGTACCGTAAAATCTTTTCAACTTTAAAAAAAAAAAATGGTGCACAAAATATTTGAGTAGAACCTTTTTTGGGGATTTTCAGCCTCAAAAAGTACCTGCACAAATTACATAGGTGCGCAAATTACATGGGTTTTTACGGTAATCATCATAGGTATTACATCTACACACAAACATTTACAAATGGTCTATTAGACTTACATCTTTAATGCAAACATGTAACTGCACTGAAATGAGCTTTAGAAAGAAAGAAAAAAAATCATTTACAACTTAGTACAAAGGTAACTCATTTGTAATTGTCGACAATAAAGACCCCATCAAAGTTCATCTCCTGTGCCATTTACAGGCTAATTAACATCAAACGTAAATATACTGGCACCACATTAGGTGTACGTGTAGGTTATCACATATTTATGATAGCACTGTATCAATAGAGCCTAACTTTGATGACAGCGCTATCTGTTTGGGTATCTGAGGAAGCAGGATACAAGATCGAAGAAAAAGACGTCTACATACATTGTATGTAAACAGACTGCATACTAATACACAAGCAATAACAGGTCTACATCAATAAATGTTATAGGGCCTGATAGTCTAGACACAATATATCGCACTATCTCCTCTGTGGGACCACTAACATAGTTCAAACTAATCAGGCTGATATCATTTACATACAATCTGAATACAGGCTATATACATGTACACTTTGGAATCAAAGATAATTGTGAAAATAATATAAAATGTTAATCACTGTATTTAAATATATATCATAAATGTGTTATCACCACAAATAATTATCTGTTGTACTGAGGCACTTTTTTTTTGAGGCAGTTAGTGCAATAATATGATCTGAAACTCATATGTTCAGTTAGTGCACTAATATGATCTGAAACATGTGTTGAGTCCACTAATTATAATATGATCTGAGACACATGTATTCATATGATCTGAGACCCATGTATTCAGTCCACTAATATGATCTGAGACACATGTATTCTGTACACTAATATGATCTGAGACACATGTACTCAGTACACTAATATGATCTGAGACACATGCATTCAGTGCACTAATATGATCTGAGACACATGTGTTCAGTACACTAATATGATCTGAGACACATCTATTCAGTACGCTAATATGATCTGAGACACATGTATTCAGTACACTAAAATGATCTGAGACACATGTATTCAGTACACTAATATGGTCTGAGACACATGTATTCAGTACACTAATTTGATCTGAGACACATGAATTCAGTACACTAATATGATCTGAGACACTTGTATTCAGTACACTAATATGATCTGAGACGCATGTATTCAGTACACTAATATGATCTGAGACACATTTATTCAGTACACTAATATGATCTGAGACACGTGTATTCAGTACACTAATATGATCTGAGACGCATGTATTCAGTACACTAATATGATCTGAGACGCATGTATTCAGTACACTAATATGATCTGAGTCACATGTATTCAGTACACTAATATGATCTGAGACGCATGTATTCAGTACACTAATATGATCTGAGTCACATGTATTCAGTACACTAATATGATCTGAGTCACATGTATTCAGTACACTAATATGATCTGAGGCACATGTATTCAGTACACTAATATGATCTGGGACACATGTATTCAGTACACTAATATGATCTGGGACACATGTATTCAGTACACTAATATGATCCGAGACACATGTATTCAGTGCACTAATATGATCTGAGTCACATGTATTCAGTACACTAATATGATCTGGGACACATGTATTCAGTACACTAATATGATGTGAGACACATGTATTCAGTACACTAATATGATCTGAGACACATGTATTCAGTGCACTAATATGATCTGAAACACATATGTTCAGTTAGTGCACTAATATGACCTGTTACACACATGTGTACACTGCCTATATAATAAACAAGTAGTCCATATGTGTGTGCCTTTAACATGTATATCTTCTTGTAACCAATTTTTTACCATGTCAAAATGTCATTTTAACTCATTAGTTACCTGGTAACTGAATATTCAAAACCAAGAAAGAAATAAGGCAAATTATAATTTGATACACTATAACAGAAAAAACATTATATATATGTAAATATAATGTCATGTGTCTGCTCTTTATCTGAAGGGAGAAGCATTACACTGTATATAATAGGAAAATATTCGCCTTTATTTTAATAAATCAATTAAAACTTACAAATTTTGTATACATTGTCATGTAAAGATAGGAATTTCAAAAATGTGTCAATGTACAGAGATGTGTCATAAGTGTTTGATAGAAAACTAATTTTACTAATAAAAACAGGTGCAGTAAACAACTGAACAATATCATTGTTGTTGTTTACAAATTACGGTAGACTTCCTTCGGAAAAGTATGAACATTTTGCAATTTTGCCAGGCAAGATATGGCCAAATTAAGTCTATCTTGTATCAATCTGTTAGCTATACATATATATAATCAAATAAAGAAAACAGCTACTGCTAATTCAATGTATAGTACATAATTGCATCTTTATTTAAATTTTAAAGGAGCAGCTATTAAATATCATCAATACAGTAGAATCATTTGACAATATCCTGAAAAGTATGCAACACATCAAAGTATGTGAAGATGAATGTTTTAAAACCCAATTCCATGAGATATATGGCAGATGTACACAGTTATAATCCCTTTACTAGTCCTAAACCTGACAATGTAGAATGTGGACTAAACCTGATGAATTTAACTCTTGGTGCTTTCATTGGAATAGGATAAAGGAAGTGGACTGTGAAAGACTATTGATTACACTGTCCCACACAGATAATACCACAGTCAGGGTGAGGACATCTTCACCAGGAGGCAGCTGGTCACTCAATGGTCAACAGAGGTGTACTTCCTATGGCAAAGCCAATTAGGTTTTTAAACAGCCAAACTATCCATAATACCACAACCGATGTCTTCAAAACAGTTGACAAATGTTGTTTTCTCTCAGAGTTACCAGTATGTATATACATTGTATTTGATGTAAACGAGTTAACTACATCCTGGGCCTAACCATTTAAAGCAGACATCTACATAAAATTTGGTTGACATATCTAATATGTGCAATCAACAGCTGAATGAATGATAGTGTTATTCAATAGTATACCTTTTAATCTGTACCATTATCAAGTTTACTGTTAATTACTCAGAGTAAAATGTCTGATATCCACGACTTTGGATTACAGGATCATCCATATCTTCATTAGGCATATCTTCTGGAACAACAAGGCTCCACATTGCTGGCAGGTTGACGGTGTCTGCGCCAGGGAGTTGTGGATCAATTGGCATCAAATGGAAGATAATTATCTAGCGAGAGTGTGACTATAGACTGTATAACAGTGTTCCTTTTCCTCAATACAATCCTTTGTGTCTGATATAGGAAAGAGGAATCTGATAGGAATCGGCAGAATATTTTACATTAGACTGGTTTTATAAAGGCCAACACAATTCATAATCACACACTTGTAATAGTTTCCTTTGCACCAGTTTAAAGATAACATTAAAGTACTTCAGAAATATTACAAAGATAATTTGGTTAAGTTACTCATGTACATAGACATACTTCTATTACAAAAAAATATGTAATTTCCTTTAAAACCAACAGCATTTTTAGAAATATAAATCAAAGTACTTTATTATTATCTTATCTGTATGATAATAGTTTTTTCTTCGTTCAAAATCAAATATGCGTATCTCTACATGTAGAGATATTTGTTATGTGTACACTTGTACAGGTTATGTTTGATAAGGGCCAGAAAAGGATACATTGCAATTGACATGCACATATGATACCTAATACATGTAGGTACATGTACAAGTACTGTCATGCTTAGTGACATAGTCATGCTTATTTCAGGAAGTTTAAAATGGACACACCTAAGTTCTTCAATCAGGTATTTAGTAATCAAATAAACCATGTTGAAGTGCAAGTATATATACACAAATATTGATTCACATGATGGTGTATCAAATCCACTACACACTTCATTAGTCTGTCCAGGTAAAGAGGATTTTTTATATGAATACATGTACAAAATTAATAACAGTGCTTTGAAATTGCTACATTGTTCATTCTGAAAATACTTTTCAACACAAATATTGAGTATTAAATATATATGTTTTTATACTCCAGTACATATATACACAAATATATTCTATTTTTCCTATAACTGTTAGCTATAAAGTTGGGTTGTTACTAGATTGGCCAACCAGAACCATCTGTAAATGATAAATGAGAAACAGTGAAATGTGAGCCCCTATCGAGACCAGACACACCTTTATACCAGCGTTAAAGTGTACCCTGAACGTTTTTCTATATCAAGCTATGAAAATACTTCATATTACACAATAAAAGGCTAAGAAAGTGTGAACGTCGTAGTTGACTCTGTTTCACCTTTGGCTCAGCGGCGATCACCTCGACATGGGTATAGCCAACCTCTGTGACGTCACAAGTTCAACGCTGTCAAAACAGCCCTATAGGAATATACCAGGAAGCTTCGACCGTGCGTTCGTTATGTGAGCTTTTAGCTACTTATATGATATATTCCATCGTCACTTACTTGTGTAGATAATATTTAAAGACTACATACATATAAATTTTTTTTTTTTTTTTTTACAATTTTAATGAAGAAATTAGTTCCTCCTGAGGAGGCATACGGTAAAAACTATATGAATATATTTTTTTTTTAACTTTAGAAAATTTGATGAACACCTATATACAACACAAAACAATTAATTAAAAATTAAGTCAAATTAACGTAGGCGCACCGCACCCCTTTCTTTGCAATATGTACAGTAGATATAGGATTGGAATTGACAAAAAAAAATGCACCGGTACAATAGTTTATACTCATAATGAGCAGCAACTCATGTTTTTTGTTGTTTTTTACTCCAAGTCATAAAACTTGAAACGTTTTTATTCTTTATGCAATCCAAGGAATTTAGTACATGATAAATATATACACATCACTTCTAAGAATATTGCAGGGGAGAACCTGTCCGTTCAAGTCTCACAAAGATAAGTAATTTATCAATGAACTATATAATGTGCATAGCATGGTCCAGTATTATTTGCCTCGTTTCTGACTTTCATCTGTCGAGTGATGCAGTTGTACTGATTGTGGTTTGCATATAATGTGACATTACTTACGCATATCATTTATTAACATTTTTCTTGAAATTGATCCTTATACCAGAGATGTAATACATACGTCTCTGCTTAAACATTTCCCCATTATCTCGCCAGAGGACATTGTTGTTAAATTGTCATCTACACCAAATGCAATCAACATACTAACTTCAGGTATATAGGTATGTCTTGGGCCTCCTGCTGTCAGTACTGGACACAGGTATATAGGTATGTCTTGGGCCTCCTGCTGTCAGTACTGGACACAGGTATATAGGTATGTCTTGGGCCTCCTGCTGTCAGTACTGGACACAGGTATATAGGTATGTCTTGGGTCTCCTGCTGTCAGTACTGGACGCAGGTATATAAGTATGTCTTGGGCCTCCTGCTGTCAGTACTGGACACAGGTATACAGGTGTGTCTTGGGCCTCCTGCTGTCAGTACTGGACACAGGCGTTTAGTGTTATTTGCCTGTACACAAATTTCACACCTAAGTATGCTAAGGGAGTGGATCAAGATGATTTTCATTATTTAACCAAGATGTTATAACTTGTGTATGCTACATGTATAGGGAGAAACAAAAATGTTTGAATCTCATAATTCAATTATATTTTTGAGATAAATGTAATCACAAGATTAGATTATATAAGTCTGTGATCATATTTAGTATCACATACCTGGGTACTGTATTGTATACAATTAAATCTGTAACTGTCGGTAATTTGCTGTTTATTTGAATTGTCGACCTAACAAAAGAAAGACACAATGTCGTCGATTTGTCATTACTAAAATATTGACATTTAAAAACAGTAGACACCAACGTTGAAGTTATTTTATGAACATTTTTCACTGATATATTTCCGTATTTTTGGACCATAGAGGTACCACAGTATAAAACTTTGCAAGATGAATATTCCGGCACAGAAACAGGTCACGAAGTTGCGCTGTTCAATGACGACATGATTGGATAGGTTTTTACTGTAGAGCAGAGACATATGAAGTATATACGTCTCTGTGTAGATTAAAGAAACTTATTGCAAACTGACCTACCCGCTAAAATATCTTTGATCGACAACATTGAGACTATTTCTGTTTAATTTCAACATTGAGACTATTTCTGTTTAATTTCAACATTGAGACTATTTCTGTTTAATTTCCCTCAAACTCATTTATTTGAGAGAAAAAAAATCCTCAGTACTCAGAATCATGACATGCAATGCTACCAGTATATGTTACCGTATTCAGAGTCGTCAGTTTGGTTTCAATTAAACTCACTGTCTGGAAATTCTTATATGACTTGATACCATCTACATAATGTTAAATTCTTATATGACTTGATACCATCTAATGTTAAATTCTTATATGACTGGATACCATCTACATAATGTTATCTTCATCATAATCTGATTCCTCAAAACTAGTAATTTAGTAATTCGCAATCTGACGCGGTTTGGTGATGGCTGTTCTCGATATCGCCTATTCCTTCGATGGTGACCGCTTCAGGCGTTGAACTTGTGACATCACAGCCGATAGAGGCCAAATCACGAGTTATGATTTTGCTAATTAGTAGCCGATAGAGGCCAAATTACGAGTTACGATTATGCTAATTAGTAGGACAGGTGAAAATCTTACACTTTACGCATCGATATCTCGGTATCGGGATGACCGATTTTAATGCGGTTTTCAACATTTTTGTGTTTGAATCATATAGAATAATAATATATTCATTACTATTTTTGTTCAGGGTACACTTTAAAACCACAGAGGTCATGACCCTGACATAAGTAACAATTCCAAAATACTCCTACCCATTGTACTTTAATTTCATTGAACCACAAACTTAGATAACAGGGATTGGCAACACCTCTTTAATTTCGCGTATGTATTGTCCACCTCTTGTATTTGTGCACTGAACCGTGATGGCCTGTGACCTCTCACTGGAGCCAATATACCTGTACTGCACTTGCATGCTATCTCGCAGACCGATTTCCGGTATCGATAAACACGTTGTTTACCTAGGTGACGAGAGACCGATAGTGTGACACTGATTTGACAGGCAAGTAACACAGTGTAATCATCGTGGCTAAAACTTTAGAAAATGAATGCGTACATGTGATGATGTCGCAAACTATGTCAAGCAGCTACATCATGATAGTTATTTAGATTTAGACTTTTTAATGAAAGAATATTTATACAGATTTTGAAAATGAAACAAAAGATTCTACAAAAAAATAAAAAAATATCGAGCGACCAAAATCAAGATCTTTCGAGGGCATACACAGCACGGTAGAAGCACAGGGGTTTGTTACAAATGTCCAATACACATGTACATGTGCTATACTGATATAGGTCACAGCACATGTATGTTTATGTGTGCTATGATCTATATCAGTATGGCATAATGTTATGTATATCAGACATTTGTAATGAAACCCCTGTGGGAGAAGTGACTTAAAGGGTAAACGTTTAGCAATAACTTTGTCCTATTACACATTTTAATTTTTAAACCATTTATTAGAAAAATACAGAACATCAGCAGACCTTATGATATGTTATTCTCAAGATTTTGAGATTTGGAATAGGTCATTTAATAATATATGTACCTAAAAAATAGAACACTTTTATATGTTTATATTTCTAGGCAACAATCGAAGACATGTTTCAAACCTGAATTCCATCATCTTGGCTCCACATGTATATCCTTTGTTGTCATTAATATTGTGATACAGAAATAAATTCTTGATTTCTGCGACATGATTTCTGTTTAATCGGATAACATCACAGCAAGTCAGTCTGGAGTTCCTACACAAAAATAAGTATGGCTGAATTCTAATGAATTCATTGAATTAAATTTTCAATTATTAGCAAGTATATCTAAATCATAAACATATTTTGGTGCAACTTATTCGTAATTACTCCACATGGTGCATTTTCGTAGATTCTTATTTTTCTTTCTTTTTTCTGTATTAGAAAAATGTGAAATGTCCCAGCACTATGAATCAGGCTTAAAATAAAGTGTATCTAAACCTGACTTTCCCAAAAATGAACAAAATAGTTCATTGAGATTTTGAATTTCATTTCATCATGTTTCAATTCAGCATTTTGTCAATATTTACAGACTTTTGAGAATGTTTTGACTCCATACAATGATCTTTGATTCAAAAGGACATATCTATTTGATACATTTTATGTCTTTGCTGTGACAAAAATACTACACACAGTACAATCTTTTTGACATAATACCCCCCCCCCCCCCCCAATCATTTTTCTGGTCCCAGAAACTAAATAATAAGTCCAAAGTATTCTAATATTTCTATTAGGAACCAGTATGATTTAAATTTGAATGCAACATTCTTGTATCTTTTCCAGCTAACCAAAATATAACTTGCTGTTCCAGGGACAGCTCCACCACTAGTGTTCCTGTTGACAGCACCACTAGCTCTGTTGTACTACAGGTATCAAGCCCACTCGTTAAAGCTATCATGTTGTCAGCAACAATTTTCAGTGTCATTTAAATCATCAATATATTCCTAAAGACTGATGATCTTCAACTTCTTTTAGCTTTTTTTTACATTAATCCAGAGAATTTTTCTTTGGTAACTTTTTATTTTGTTTGTTTTTCAAGATTTTTTTTCTTGAACTGATTAAGATGTGTCCGCTGTGTAAAAAAGAGAACAATTATTAAAGAAGCTATACATCCAGTTTGAATAAACCCTGAGTTTAAAACACAGTATTAAGACTTGTATACAGATTAAAGTTTGCAGTTCACATACATTTGGTATGTAATTGATTATTATCTTCCCAAATTGATTTGTTGTCAGTTTTGTACCTCAATTAGTGAATATATGTATTGTTATATAAGTATCATTACTATTTATGTTTCATATCAATCACACTTAAGATAGAACCAAGAGCATGCAACATATAGTTTTGCTGTAGGTTAACAAAATGAAGAGATGTATTTTAAATAATTCATTAGTTCACTTGTATTAACTAAGTAAAATATACTTTGGAAAAATAGATGACAAACATGTATACATATACAACCACATGTTAAGTTTTCACAGAATATGACAGTCTATTGCCTAATGTCTAATAATAAAGTCCATATGCTTGATTTTATATAATATATACAATGAACACGGCTAAGTTGAACCATTTCATAAACATTTTCCTTCATATTTAGAGGGTCAAAACCATATCAAATTGACATGTTCATTCAAATTAAGCCAAAAGTTCAAAAGATATAATTTTGGAGACAAAAAAATACTTATCAAGGATCAACATAAAGCCCTGCAATATGTGAATCGGTGTTTATTCATGACTTTCCATGCACACATTTCATGTACATTGTACTTATTGTACAAATTATATTAGAATTCAATGTTAACTCTGATAAAAAATGAACTGGTTATTTTTTTAGTTAAAAGTTAATTTTTGTGGTGTGGAATGGTGTATTAAACTTGTAAGGCTTTGAAGCAGTTTGGACCCCCTTTTTCTGTTTTTGCATGCTGAAATTAGGAATCATCACGATGGATTCGGGTCAATATCTAGAGCCGTAAAAATACCCATTCCAGATCATCAATGCAACTGAATCGTTCTGTGTACATGAAAATATACCAGATTGTAATTATATATATGTAAACAAATTACAACATATTTATGATCAATAACCAAGAATTACATGCATTCATGAACCCACCCGCGATCGGTGATCTAAGGCTAAATAGCGGCCATTTTTCAATATACGCCGATCAACAACCGTTTTCAGAATACAAATACTACGATCCCAGAGGTAAGGGTTCACTTAAAACCACATGTTGCGATCGAACACATATCAAAAAGCAATTTTGTTCAGTCTGTATGTCTAATTATCTATTTGTTAGCAAGTGATTCAAAACTCAAACAGCGGAGTGTAAAGCAAGACGATGAGGGGAGTGAAATCATACGCTATTGCATCATGATGAATTTTGGTCAATATTCAGAGCCGTAAAAATACACTTTGTAGATCGTCAGTGTGATTGATATCGTTCTGTGTACATGATAATATACCAGATTGTAATTATGTAAACAAATTACAACATTTTTATGATCAATAACCGAGAATTACATGCATTCATGAACCCACCCGCGATCAGTAATCTAAGGCTAAATGGCGGCCATTATTAAAAACATGCCGATCAACAACCGTTTTCAGAATACAAATACTACGATTTCAGAGGTAAGGGTTCACTTAAAACTACATGTTGCGATTGAACACACATATCTAAAAGCAATAATGTCTAGTTTGTATGTCAAATAATCTATTTATTAGCAAGAAAACAAACAAAAGACGTTAATGGCGGGTGTTAAGCCATGTAATAATTCAAGTTGGCAACTGTGTAGGTTCACTATAAACTTTTGCAATTTGAGACATTTTACTAGTATTTGACACAACAAATATGATAAAAATAAAGACAGAAGTAAATCAAAAATCAATTATTTTGGACTGTGGAAAATGTTACGGTACAGGATTCCCCAGAATGTATAACTTTTCAAAGGCAATAAATTTCTACGATGATTGAAGCGGCATTTTTTTCCCAAATCAGGTAAATTCTTGCGCTTTTTCACAGGTTCTCGCAAAACAAAGTGCCCTAGACATATTTCCTATGCCGAAGAGGCAGTTGCCTTTCACTCTAATCTAATTCCGTGATTGAACTTATGAGTTAATATAAAGGAAAAACATAATACGTTTTTTAAGTTTTTGTTTACTAAACATTATTTTGTAATATATAAAACAAGGTGACCGTGTAATTTTTTACATCAATGCAAAATGTTCTATGGATAATTAAGCTAATCATATCTATACCCTGCTGTTGAGAAGTTTGATTGATTTTAATTTTACATGTTACAGTATTAGTAATTTAACTAATCAATTCATATTCTTCCTTTCAGTGTCTAATCTACAATGTATGTAGATCTAGATTAACACATTGAAAAGTTATGCAATTAATTGAGGACTTTCAGATGTGGCTCCTTATTTTCTCATGGACCAATTGGGTACAGCAATTTTCAAATTTCTATGTTCTCTTATATCTATTAATTTAAAAAAATAAATATTCAATGGATTATTTGTAGTTGTTAATTTTACACACCATTGGAGTAAAGTTTAACCCTTTATTATTGTACAGATATATATATGACTATTTAACCCAATTTGAATGAAATTTAAACAGTTTATCTAGAATATGTAATACATTTTGCTTCTAATATCTTAAAGCTTGTTCATATAAACTAAAAAAAAATATATTTTTTAAGTGAAATGCAGGAAGCATAATCAGGAAAAAATAAAGTTTGTCTTATTCTTCATTAAAATTTGTATTACTATAAAAACGTTTTTAAGAAATCAAAGATAAGAAATCATTGTTACAAATTCTGAAAAGATTCTCGTAAATCATTTTTTTTACAGCTGGTCATGGTGACATTAGCAAGCATGGTTTCTAAAGGGACCGGCTAAATTGACAAAATATGAAACTTAACCTACAACAACAATAACACCAAATGTCAATAATAATACTTATCTACATTTACAAATGTCATCATCTTAACGATTGCACGATGCTGTTGCGAAGCAACAAATAAACAAAATTCACTTGGGGAAAAATTGATTACCCCGTGGAGGTGCCCCAATGAAGCCCCTTTGTCCAGGGAAGCCATGCAACTAGAGGAGGGGTCGCACGTATATACAAGCTTTTGTACAACTTACATGACTCGTGGCTCAGCTTGATCCTGCTTGGACAACCTCCTTGTCCGGCGGGGCGAGTCTTGCCCCCCGGACACTCTCTCCCCACGCGACCGAAGTGTTGGAATCGATGGTTTCGTGAATGAATTGTGTTTGTTAGTACCATTGATCCTTGTTAGTTTCTCCAAAATCATCTCCTTTGCATTGATACAATCACCTGGTTTTTCTTCATAATTAAATTTGTGGTTCAACCCATTTTTCTTGCACATTTCACGTAGATCAGAGACACAGTTGTCCTGTCTTTCTTCACTGTTATTATCCCCACTATTCTCCATGCACCCGACAGCCGCCATCTTGTACACCTTCCATCATGACGTCACCAAAACATGCGCGGATTTCCTTTTTCGCACGTGCGAAGTGACGTCATTTAGAGGGGTTTCCCCAACATGGCAGGTTTCCCAGACCACCTGAATCTCGATTCTACAAATAATGGAGCACAGTGAGCTTGCAGGGACAAAATGACGTAAGCATTTCGTTGCCACATGTCGGCAATGCTAATCTCCGATAACAAACCATCCCATTACACATTCTAGCGATGTAAATAGCGATATTTACAATGTTTATACATAGTCATGTCGATGTCATCAGTTTACCTGTACTGTATTATTATTCGGTTTGATTTCCTTTCATAATTTCACAAAATTTGCTTTTATTTGCTTACCAATATCTGTCCATTTATATTGACAAAGAGGTTTGTCAATGTTATATTTAACGCCGAAGCTTGACAGACCTTAAAATGTTAATGCAGGTTTTGAAAGTTTTGTGAACACTTCGTTCATTGCCAGAAAGCAATACGAGTTCACTGTATAGATCATAAATGTATTCATGGGCCCCAAGTTTTCAATGTATATAACACAAATGTTTATTCTTTGAACTGCAGATTTTACCACAAATTCAAAATGTATACCTTTTCCTACAGATTTCCTCATATATGCAATAATATATTCTTGGGTATGCAGATTTTAATTTATAATTCAAATATTTATTCCTGGACCCACAGATTTCACTGTATAACTCATTAATGTATTCCTGTGCCTGCAGATTTTACGTTATAGGTTTAACAAACTGAAAGTGTCCCTTTGCTGATCTGTAGGTGATCAAAGATTCCTTTCACATAGCTGATTTGAATAATATAGCAATACTTGTGGTTAAAGGTTTATATGAAAAATTGAAAATCTTCCAACACACAGAATTTCTGGCATTATCCTTAGGATAGCATATGCCAGTATTGAGTAATCATATGGATAATGACTGAAGAGTGAAGACAGTTTATATGACACTGAACTTTCACATGTTATTTTATAGGGTGGGGCCGTGATGGTTAAGTCGTCTGTCATTCTACTACATGTACCACTAGCCCTGCACCACTGGGTCTCCGGTTTGAGGCCTACGTGGTGCAGTGATCGCCAGGTACTGGCCGTAGGTCTGTGGTTTTTCTCCGGGAATTCCGGCTTTCCTCCACCACCAAAACCTGGCACGTCCTTAAATGACCATAGCTGTTAATAGGACGTAAAACACAAACAAACCAAACCGAACCAAATTATAGTTTGATGTCATTATGCTATGGTTGCTACAGGAGAGTTTCACTTTATAATAAAACAACACACAGACCAGAACTGAACATTCAACAGGAAAGTAAAAATGGTTTGGTTGTGATTGATTCACAATTTTAAAATGTAAGATTGATTCACAGTATCTACAGTAATAATACTGGGATGGAAAATCTGTCATTCCATTCTAGTTTACATACAACAGTATTACCTTGCCTGCATGTATTTTATAAAAAGGCAGACTTTTCTAAATTATAAAATTTAGACCAAAAAAATCTGCATTATCATTTAGATACAGCAGCCATACAGCTGATATGTTGGCTGAAAGCAATTGCAAAATGTGAAGCTGACAGCTAAAAATTGACATACATTTTCTATTTTTCAGATAAGTGCATTCAACAAAATGGTGATGCAGTAATACCTGACTGGACAAGATGGAAAACACTTCAGACCTAAATCTGAGAGATGACACTTCAGACCTAAATCTGAGAGATGACACTTCAGACCTAAATCTGAGAGATGACACTTCAGACCTAAATCTGAGAGATGACCCTATTGACTATGAAGCAGACCTGGGAGGCGACTCAATGTACTTTGGCTCAGACCGAGTCGACACTCAGGATTACATCTCCAATAACGCAGACAACTACAATTCCAGTAACACAGCAGGTTATAACTCAGACGTACATCAGAGGTCAGGTTACCAGGACGACTATGACATCAGCCTGGAAGATGATGACTTAAATGATGATGATTATGCTGCTGATGCAGAAGATAACGAGGAAATGCCACATAAGCACAAAGTATTTTATGATCCTGGACATTTCCGTTACAACAGAAAGGTGTGCGTTGCTGCCATACCATGTCTTCTAATATTATTTGCAGTTTGTGGAGAAATGTAAGTTACAATAAGAAATGATAAGGAACAAAACAACAAGCTATTTAAAGAAACATCATTGATTTTATTCCATTTTGAAATGGAAAGAAAAAACAGCCAAATCATAGCTGATGAAGGGAGATAACTATGAAAATTATATACCTGATCAAAATTGATCTATATATTTGCCATTGGAATAAAAGTTTCTAAATTTAAGTGATCGATTATACATATTTAGATGTGACAAGCAGTAAATTGTACACTTACAATGTTGTATTTTAGAATTGAGAAATATTTTAACCTACCTAAATTGTAAACAACTTGCTAGTTTTGTGTCTCTTTTAATATTGGTCAGATTCAGTTTAATCAATTTGAATAAACATTGGTGTAAGCATTGTTTTATCAAATAGATATTTGACCCTTTCAAAATAAGATAAGCTCCCAGTTTCATGACCTCTCCTTTGCTTGAGTTTTTTTTAATGGAAAGTATAGGTGGAATAAAAGGAAATCTTTGCAGGGCTGGGATATGTTGCCAGCTTTTATAGTCTGTATGTGTACCTTATTTTAAGGCCTGATTGTTTTATGCTAGATTTGCTTAATTGGTCTTTAATGGAAAGTATTTAGAGAAACAATATCTATACAAAAGATGTTTCAATCCATACATTTAGTTTAAGTTCTAGAATTTAATATTAAAAATATGCTAGCTTAGATATTTGCATTAATTTGGTGTATGGCGAACAGGCCTTGAAGAATCCAGACCTTGTATTTGCTTTTAACTGTATCTGTTTTGTAGGTTATTAGTGATTGCAAGCTTTGGTGTGGCATTGCTGCTTTCCATTGACCATGGAGGACAAAACCAAAGGTATTTACATATATATCACTGATAGTCAAACGTTTATACACATACCTACCTGGTATTGATCCATATCATATGTCACTGCTAATGACATCAACAGACAACTCAGGAACAAAGCTTACATCAAGTCAAATGATCCTACCATATGTCTAAAACATCAAATTTAGAATAGAAAACAAACCTCTGCCATTTTTGTTAGGACCATAGTGCATATAACAATCAACTGCCTTATGGAATTTCAATATCACTGCAATCCACTTCTTGCATTGGAAGATATTTTAAGAGAAATCCTTGAATTTAACTTTTCCAAGTGTTTGATTGTATAGTTGCAATATGTGACAAAATGTAAACGTTCAGATGATGTTGACAGTACATGCAAAAACAAATGCTAACTCTAGCCATGGAAGATCATCAGAGATAAAGTATAATTAGTGCTGAAATAAAATGTTATTAGTGCTGAAATAAGTTATAATTAGTGCTGAAATAAGTTATAATTAGTACTGAAATAAGTTATAATTAGTGCTGAAATAAGTTATAATTAGTACTGAAATAAAGTATAATTAGTGCTGAAATAAAGTATAATTAGTGCTGAAATAAAAAAGTATCCAGTCAGTCTGGGTATCCAATGTAAACTAATTTCAACATCATGACATGGTACTATTTTCATAAATATTTTGACAGAGAAACCCCAAACCTCAGAATGATCAAAATGGACAACTGAAATGGACTTGGACATTTGTTTGCGTGGTTAAAATGTAGAACATGCTAATTTACATATATGTTTTGGCGCGCGCAGCCTATCTAATTTAATCTCATTGTCATCATAAGGTTTCAGAGAGTATTTTGATAATTGAGTCACAAGATACAAAGTTGTATATATATTCAACAGCTCAAGATATTAGTTGGGTGTTCTTGAGGTACTGAGACATTTGCTCAACATAACTAAAATGTCTGACATAAATCTGCCAAACTCATTATCACTATGGACTGTAATGAAACAAAAACCTTCTGCATCCTAAGATAACTGGGTTATTCTGGACATCCTAAGATAACTGGGTTATTTTGGACATCCTAAGATAACTGGGTTATTCTAGACATCCTAAGATAACTGGGTTATTCTGGACATGCTCAGATAACTGGGTTATTCTGGACATCCTAAGATAACTGGGTTATTCTGGACTTCCTAAGTTAACTGGGTTACTCTGGACATTCATAGAAAATGTTCTGTCTGAATACATTGGATGTACTGAGTACAGTTTCTACATTATTTCATTTCAGAACGGTTGTGATATTCATGGTGCTCTTCATACCTTGTCATATCCTAGTACTGTATTCCTTTACTCCACTCTTATGGTAAGTATGGGGCACTGTTGTAGATGTAAGTATGCGGCACTTTGTCTGTTGTAGATGTAAGTATGGGGCACTGTTGTAGATGTAAGTATGGGGCACTTTGTCTGTTGTAGATGTAAGTAGGGGGCACTTTGTCTGTTGTAGATGTAAGTATGGGGCACTGTATGTCTGTTGTAGAGGGTACTATGAAAGATGGTGACATCCGTCTATGATTGAGTCCACTGTTGTAGATGGTACTGTTGTTGCCAGATCAGTGCTCTGCCTATTTTGGTCTGTTAGGATTACCAATCCACTAATTAAGTAACAAAATTTCATGTTGAAGAAGAATGTCACTTTTAGAGATTTTATGTGGTAAAGAAATTGGTAAAACAAATTGCATTAGTTAGGCTAAATGAGCAACATTTTACTTTACTGGTAAGGTCTGCTCATGTCTGAAAGTAATTCCCATTAAAAACTGAATAATGTTTATTGAACTTTATTCCATGTTTTTGTTTCTAGGGTGTCCCTTTTGAGCATGTTGCTAATGGCACTCATCAATGCCTTTGTCCTACTGACAGGGGCGTGGATGATCATTCAATTCACAATATTCCGCAAACAGGAAGCTGAGATGTGTGTGGTAGGTATCAGTCCTTGGAGCTGACTGTGTTTGAGAAGGACAAGGGCATTACACAATACATACAGTGTGGATAATAAAACCATGGCATAGTATACAAACTATGCTGATCCTTAATTTATACATATTCACTTTAATAGGAAATCGGTAGAAATCAATCTTGAATAACACAGATATTTTCCCCAATAAATCATTTTTGAGAAAAAAGATTGTCTGAATATATTTTAATAAGCAAAAATGTTTGAAATATTTTGAAAAAGTTCATGCGAATGTCAATATCTCATAAAATCTTTTTTCTTTTCAGGTGACAGAAAAGCTCCTGTTTTCTGCCTACCCTGGGCTGTCTGCATGCCTGCTTACATGGGCAGTAGCCACCATCATACCCCTCAAGTTTATCCCCTTTGTGCTGACAGCTATTGGGTAAATATTATGTAAATTAGATCTTAGAGATACGGTAATGTGTTTTCATAGGGTACCCATGTAATGAATACCATATTCATCTAGCTTTACCACTGTGAAAATTACAAACCATGACAATACAATTAACATTTCTACCATGATAGTGATATTTGGCATGGTTGAAACATTGTTTTACAGAAGTCAAAACTGAAGGAAAAAGGGGTTTTTTTCACACTGGTATGGACTTAACTATATTTTTTTATTTTTTTTGAATGGCCAAGCTATGCTGAGCAACAGTTCTTATTATTACAATGACTTTTCATCTTTTTACACGCCCTTCAAATTTGACGGAAGTATTATGGTTGTCTGTCTGTCGTAAACTTTTGTTTGTCCAGCAATCTCCTCATACATTTTTCGACCGATCTCTTTGAAACTTGGTACACAGTATAATCATGATATGTTGTTGTGTTTCCTTGAAAAGAAGTTTGATTCAAGAATTTTTGCAAAAGTTATTGCCCTTAGTTTATTTCAGTATTTGTTTTTTGTCCGGCAATCTCCTCCTACATTTTTTAACAGATCTCTTTGAAACTTGGTATACATTATAATCATGATATGAAGTTGTGTCTCCCTTAAAAGAATTTTAATTCAACGATTTTTGCTAAAAATATTATCCTTTGTTCATTTCAGTATTTGATTTTTTGTCCAGAGATTTTCTTCTACATTTTTTATTGCATGTCAGCTAACCACTCTTAGAATGATGCAGATCTTATTTCAATGTAAGAAAGTATATAACACTAAATGACATTCGACGTGCGTATATTGTTCTGCCCCGCGGTACTCTTGTTCTTTCACTGGAAAGTTTGGTACCTTTGGTATGGTAAAATAACTATCACAATATATATCATTTAGTAGTGAAATACTGTAGAAACTCATCAGGATTTAATACTCATTGGTTTTGAGAAAACATTTGTCGCTGTCAATAATATTTTTTATTTGTTCTCGCAGGTTCGTTTTCTTACAGCTCTTCATGACACCAACAAATTCCTCTTTTAAATTACAACCACCAGATGTGAAAGAAGACGACCCCATTAAGAATATCGTTGACCATATGATGTTGGCTGCCATAGCTACAATGTATTGTTTGTTGCCTTCCTTTGTACAAATCATGATAGGTGTTTATCAGCTCACCGCCACTGGTGTATTTCACATCTGGTTTATGGTAAGTCTCGTGGTTAAGCAGACACATTATTTAAATATTTATGATTTGGTTATGGTAAGTCTTGGGTATACATGGTTAAGTAGACAAATTCTTTCAGGATCATTGGTTTGGTTTATGGTAAATTTCAGTTATACATGGTTAAGACATTCTTTAACCATCTATGGTTTGGTAATGGTAAGTCCTGGGTATACATGGGTGGCTGGGTGATGCAGTGGATAGCGCACTTGCCTTTCACCAAGACGCCTGGGGTTCGATTCCTCGATCGAACATGAAAAGGTTGGGGTCACCTGCCCGACCTCGTTGGTTTTCTCCAGGTACTCTGATCTCCTCCCACACCAAGACCCCCCACGCTGTAACATCCGGGCCAACAAGAGTAATTGGTATAAGTTGGAATAACTTGTTTCATAATTGTTGTAAAATAAATAAAGTTTATATATATTATAAACATGATTGAGAAGACAAAAAATGTCAATGATCGTTGTTACTGGACTGTGACATGCATCTCTTTTCCCCTTGTAGAGGCTGGATGTTACGAACCACACGACCTAAACTTCTGTCTCTAAATATGTTGTTCTGTACTTATATTCATGTGTAATTAAATGGCATGTTATTTTTACCTTTTTTACCTTGGAATCATGGGTAATTGTGCAGGCTGCACCTCCTCCGTCTGCACAGTCTCTGTGAGTCTGTTCCTTTGTGCTTCCATACTTTTCTTTCTGTATAGAATGTCCTGCACAGTCCAAGCAAGCAACATTTTATATTTTCCCCATTTCAAACCAAAAAAATGTTGTGATAACTCATTTTACTCACATTGTGTGTATAATGGTTCTCAATCTGTTTTTACATTGCTGCAAACAATTTCATGAGCTGACATTTAAACAATATCAGTGATGAACAGACACTGGTGTTTTGTTTCATCTAGTAAAAATGTTAAATACTATAATGTTATGCTTCTATATTTAACAATTGTTGCGTTATTTCACACTTTATCGATAATCTAATTGCAAAAACATGTTTTGATCATGGAGTAGGACTGCTGGGCAGGTTGTAATGTACATCGCTATTATTTGTAGATATAAAATTCATATGTATCATATATTTATATTCAGCTTTTACTCAAACCAAACTAAATATAAATTTTTTGAAGCCACTAGATCATGACGATAAAGCAACCCAATATTTGTCTCTAAGATTGATGTTTGTGTTCCTATTTTTTACATACTGTTATATCTTGATAACTGTTTGTCAATTTTCAGGTAGATGTTGTGTTCCTGTTGTTTACATACTGTTATATCTTGATAACTGTTTGTCAATTTACAGGTAGATGTTGTGTTCCTGTTAGCCCTTACAATGTTCCTCACCACATTGATGAGTATTCGTTCTGTTATTGAATCTATAGGTGAGTTATTCCCCTTTATACAGAATATATAGGTGAGTTATTCCCCTTTATACAGAATCTATAGGTGAGTTATTCCCCTTTATACAGAATCTATTGGTGAGTTATTCCCCTTTATACAGAATCTGTAGGTGAGTAATTCCCCTTTATACAGAATCTATAGGTGAGTTATTCCCCTTTATACAGAATCTATAGGTGAGTTATTCCCCTTTATACAGCCTATCTTGACCACCAATTGATAAATATTCGTCTGCGTTTCTTTTACTTAATATAAGGGGTTTTTTGGGCTCTCAGTCATGAGATGGAGAGCTGTTCAAATTACATTTTGTCTGTGGTTTGTTGTTTGTTCGTTGTCTGTCCTTAAACAATTCTTGTTATCGCTATATCTAAAAAAGTACCTGACAAATATGTAGGTTTCCCTTGGTTCATACTTGTACATGTTTTTTGAGACAGTTCGGAGGTTAAGTTGGCCATTTTGGATTTTGACAGTAAAAGTCTGTTATTGCTACTTCCCTGAAAGCAATGAAGGGATTGTTGTTTCAAGTTTACTTGGAAGTTCCCCATGGTCCTTAGCTGTGCATGCTTAGTTTTGAGACAGATCAAAAGATTAAAGTGGCCGCCAGACTGCCATCTTACAGTTCGACTGTTAAAGTTTGTTATCACTATTTTTTTTAAAGGAATGAAGGGATCAAATTTTACAGTGTTATTTAAGTTCAAGTTAGTCAATAATTGTGCATGTTAAACTTTAGGACTGATTGCAAAAACAAAATGAATGCCAGGTGGCCATCTTGGACATATATCATTTGTTATCACTACTTTTCAGAAAGTACACTTTAACAAATTTTACAAGTAGGGTCCTTATTTTGGTGATGCTTTTAAGATATGTTGTAAAATAATGGGGTGATATGCTTGGGTGGTAGATATTCACTCAGTGCCATATGTATTTTCACATTCAACATGATACATGATGTTGATTTTCTAGTGTAACTACTTGGGTGACAGTTTGCCTATACCTTAAGGAGACTAGGTCCATATTGCCAGGAAAGCTTTGACCAAGTTTTCTAAGGACTGTTAGGAGTCTAACTAGACCTGCTGTAATTTTCACACATCGACTTCGATTTACACCTGATAATGTTATTTTTACAACTGCTATGACCACGTAAATGAAAATGGCATTATAGCGATGTCCTGTTTGGTTCTTTGACCCTATAGTTTGTTGCCTTCAGCATTAACATAACTAACTCACTGTATTTCTGTTACTAGGTATGAACTACGACCATGTTATCAAGGTACGATGGATGAGTGGTGCCGTAGCTACCATCCTCTGTTATCCTGCTCTCCTTAACTTAGGGATATCATCACACTTCCTGCCTTGGTTGCCGGCAGCCATTGCTCTGTATTCCTCGTTTGGTGCACTACTCGGCTACAAAAAATACAAGGTGAGCACAGCAACGTAAAAAACTAGGAAACATACGTGTTGCATATTAGTGATTTTATACTTAATAAAAAATCAGCATTTATAATTTGCACAATGTTTAAACTTCTTTTGTTGATGTTACAATATAAACTTGAACAGATGAAGACAAATGTGACATTGAAAATAAAAAGAGAATCTATGACTATAAATGATATGTATGTGTAATCTGCTAACAACATAGATATTTATTCTGGATACTGTATTATTTATTTATACATTTAACATGCTTTTTATTGTCCTATTTTTCAGACAGCTGCCTCAGTGTGTTTTGCACTTGTACTGATATTTTCTTTGGTTTGGCCAGCCAAGTTACCTTGGAAACTTACATATCCTTTACATTTATACCGATAGTACAATACCATACCAATACCATTGAGGTAGCTTTTATGATCTGTAGTAAGTTAAATCATTTTGGTGAAGTAAGAATGAACAAATTCTTTTTTTTTGTCACAAACAGCAAATATTTCAAGTACTTTTGAGAAATAGATTTTTTGCTACAAAAGTTTTTATTAACAGCATACTAATTTGGAGTTATAATTTGTATAAGGGTGGAGGGAGAGTACCTAATTGAGAAATTTGGGGCAAATATTTGAAATATTTAAAATACCCAACAATTCAAATTTCAGTGACAAAATGTACTGAGAATGGATCTTTTATTATAGAAAATACTTTTTCCTTAACAGTATTTACATTTAACTTCTTGTTTGGCCTACCACTAACCAGTATTTATATACTTCTCCTGGTCAACTCGTGTCTGTGCTTGACCACTGCTTACATAGCCACTCACGGACGACAGGAGGTCTTCAGCATCCTGCTTACCCTGCAAACCTTCGGTAAGATAAAGATTTAAATTTTATTTAGTTATCTTTGTAGAACTTCATAATTTTATTACATACTGACTTCATATTATTTGGTAATACCTAAAATCTAACACTGGTTGCTAAAAACTTCAGAAAAGTATTTCCTATTGACATGATGTTTTCACATTTACTTAACAAATTGATGTAAATGTACTTGTGAATAGTTTGTAAAACTGGTCTCTGTTTTCATTGCAGTATTTATAAAGTGTGAGCTGGTCCTGTTCAGTGCCAGCCTATATGGCTGGCCATTGTTTATTGTTACCATGACAGCAGCTTCCTACACCATCCAGAGGTAAATATGGTCTATTAATGTAAAGATGGAAATAGGATTTTTTTCTCTCAAAATGTAATATATTGGTCAACATCTTCCCTCACTTTGATTTTTTAAACCCTGGTCGTTGAATTAAAGTGGTTAAAACATTCACCGTCACTTTCTGATCCTCCATTACGGACATTTATCTATGTTGTAGTAACATAATGGATGTTTATATTTTACATGTGACTAGCTTTACAAACACTAAAAATAGATTAAAATTCCAAATGTTTTAAGTATGTCAACAATTATGTCATAAAAATATGACGGAGAGAAGTTCCACAATATTGTGACCATTATTTATAATAATGATTAATTAGCTTTCCTTTTTAACAGTTCAATTTTTCAAATTCAGAAGAAAACTCGCTAAGGCTAATTTTGTTTTCCATCTGCATACATGCCATAACTTTCCGGTGCCAAATAGTGAGATCAGTGATTATTTTAGTGAGATTTGGTCAAAACTAGTAAGATTTTTCTCTGAATTCGTGAGAAATTTGTGAGACATTTAAAACATAAATTATATAGCATATAACATTGCTAGAGCCAAAATTGAAGATTTATTGATATTTTAAAGGATTTAAGGAAGGTTTACACGTGACATACGATCCAGATAAAGCTATCAACATTTAAAAGTAAATAAATCACATAAAAGGCCAAAAATAAGAGTAATTAAAAAAAAAAAAATTCTAGAGGGATGTCCTTGTTAACCCAGGTGAGAATAAATTGTATCTCAAAACATTGGGAATATTTAATATTAATTTGTTGCTAAAAAAAAATAAACCAATAACTACTATTTTTATATAACCAAATCCAGATGATATGAAAATTTCAGATTTGAGTTAAATAAACATGATTATCAACAGTCATTCAAGGGTTTTCTATTTCCAAAACATGTTGAAAAAGGAACAAACTGTGGGTCTGTATCAGAATGTATATGATTTGATCATTTTAATGTGTTTTACCCCAGGTTACAAGTGTCTCGGAGACTCCCCCAGAACCTTGCCTGTTTCTGTATGTCAGCACACATCACAAAGGGTCTGGCCATCCTTCTCACAGTGTTTGTCCATTACCAAGAGCTATCTGCAATCAACTGTATGACACTATTTTGTTTTGTCGTCATGGTCACGCGAGTGTTTGCCAACGAGATACGCCCTGATGCTACTGTCAAAGAAGTAAGTAGTAAACAATAAAAAAAATCTTTTAAGCAGAAATTTGTAAGTCATTTTGCTAATTCTGATGGCATTCTAAAAAAACTTATCATATACCATGTTTAATGAATATTGGCTACCAGAATAAAATGAGAAATGGTTTTGGTAAACATGTGCCAGTTTTGGTATGTCAGTCACTGGAATAATGACTACAGAAAACTTCTTTATTGAAATTATTGCTGTAATAATGTTAAGTCTTCCTGTTACATAAAGAACAGACCAATCTCAGTCATTGACAACTGATATCAGTCATTGACAACTGATCACAGTCATTGACAACTGATATCAGTCATTGACAACTGATCTCAGTCATTGACAACTGATATCAGTCATTGACAACTGATATCAGTCATTGACAACTGATCTCCAACGTTCCTGCTGTCCAGCTTCCTAGTCTGTTGGTTGGAGAACAATTCTGCTTTTTGTAATAGAATACCCTGTTGTAATAGAATACCCTGTTGTAATAGAATACCGTTGTAATAGAATACCCGGTTGTAATAGAATACCCTGTTGTAATAGAATGCCCTGTTGTAATAGAATACCCTGTTGTAGTGCTGAGATTGATAGTATTGCTATGAAAATTGTTAATATATAAATGATTTTTTGGTGACATATGAGATGGTTTCTCCCACAGATCATGACAAACCTGGGCCTGTTGTCCCTGTCTGTGATGGCCAATATCAGTCCTCTGCTCTTCATCCTAGCCTCCTACCTATTCCAGGGGAATGCAAGTGGTGCTGATGCTACAGGTACAAAAAAAGGAGCATTTCTTTGTTCATGATGAACATAAAACATGTTGTTGACAAATGTTATATAAACACTGCAGAAACAGACACACACAACATCAATCCAAACCCAAACAGGTAGGCCAATAGGACATTTTCATTTTGTACTGATTCAATAAATATCTAATCTACATACCAATCTTCATTTGTACCCCTGGTGGTCTAGCCCTCATTTGCACCACAGTTAAGCCCTGGTGGTCTAGCCCTCATTTGTACCACAGTTAAGCCTTGGTGGTTTAGCCCTCATTTGTACCACAGTTAAGCCCTGCTGGTCTAGCCCTCATTTGTACCACAGTTAAACCCTGGTGGTCTAGCCCTTATTTGTACCACAGTAAAGCCCTGGTGGTCTAGCCCTCATTTGTACCACAGTTAAGCCCTGGTGGTCTAGCCCTCATTTGTACCACAGTTAAGCCCTGGTGGTCTAGCCCTCATTTGTACCACAGTTAAGCCCTGGTGGTCTAGCCCTCATTTGTACCACAGTTAATCCCTGGTGGTCTAGCCCTCATTTGTACCACAGTTAAGCCCTGGTGGTCTAGCCCTCATTTGTACCACAGTTAAGCCCTGGTGGTCTAGCCCTCATTTGTACCACAGTTAAGCCCTGGTGGTCTAGCCCTCATTTGTACCACAGTTAAGCCCTGGTGGTCTAGCCCTCATTTGTACCACAGTTAAGCCCTGGTGGTCTAGCCCTCATTTGTACCACAGTTAAGCCCTGGTGGTCTAGCCCTCATTTGTACCACAGTTAAGCCCTGGTGGTCTAGCCCTCATTTGTACCACAGTTAAGCCCTGGTTGTCTAGCCCTTATTTGTACCACAGTTAAGCCCTGGTTTTCTAGCCCTCATTTGTAACACAGTTAAGCCCTGGTGGTCTAGCCCTTATTTGTACCACAGTTAAGACCTGGTTTTCTAGCCCTCATTTGTACCACAGTTAAGCCCTGGTTGTCTATCCCTTATTTGTACGACAGTTAAGCCCTGGTTTTCTAGCCCTCATTTGTAACACAGTTTAGCCCTGGTGGTCTAGCCCTTATTTGTACCACAGTTAAGCCCTGGTTTTCTAGCCCTCATTTGTACCACAGTTAAGCCCTGGTGGCCTAGCCCTCATTTGTACCACAGTTAATCCCTGGTCGTCTAGCCCTCATTTGTACCACAGTTAAGCCCTGGTGGTCTAGCCCTTATTTGTACCACAGTTAAGACCTGGTTTTCTAGCCCTCATTTGTACCACAGTTAAGCCCTGGTTGTCTAGCCCTTATTTGTACGACAGTTAAGCCCTGGTTTTCTAGCCCTCATTTGTAACACAGTTAAGCCCTGGTTGTCTAGCCCTCATTTGTACCACAGTTAAGCCCTGGTTTTCTAGCCCTCATTTGTACCACAGTTAAGCCCTTGTGGTCTAGCCCTCATTTGTGTCCAACATAATTGTAAAAGACAGGTCTATGTTGGAATATGACTACACTTTATTTTGACAGGAATTGGTTTCATCATCTGTGGTATTTTGGTGATTGCCGTCTGCTCCCTCCACTTGTCTGGCAATGTCAAGGTCAGACAGCTGGGCATCGTGGCCATCGTCATTGGTCTGTTCATACTCATGTTACAGCCTGGTGCTGAACTCACATGGTCAGTAACAAGGGATCTATCCAACAGAATCAGTTATTATCCTTAAGTTTTCATTTGTAGATATTTTGTAAAATTTCTGATTTTTTAGTTATGAAAAATCTAAATATGTTCATTAACTCCTTAACCCTAGAAGACACATTTGAACTCTTCCAATTAAAAGATTGGAAAAGTTCATTATAAAATTTCAGGGGTGAATGAGTTAAGATATGCACAGGTTAATAATAAACTGTTTAAACTACTTGAATTGAAGCTGTAATAATAAACTGTGATCTAATCAGCTATATTTACCAGTATAAATGTTAAACTACATTCACTCCCGATACATTAAGACAAAAAAAAAATCTTAATAATTTTCGTTGCAGTGTCCTAAAATGTTCATTGTTGTGTCCTTTTTCACAGGTATTGTGCTTTCCAGTGGATGGAAATGGCCAGTGTCTTGTTGACTGCTGTTGTCATAGGAACAGACTTTGTCCGTAACTTTTATCAGATTGCTGCATGTTCCCTGGTACTGGGCTTCTGTCCTGGAGTCAGAGCTGTGATCATGGTAGGTCTAACCTATAGATATTAGTATAATAAGAGACTCTTTGAGGCTTTCCCACATACAGATATGTCAGCGGCTTACCCACATAAAGATATGTCGGAGGCTTTCCCACATAAAGATATGTCAGCGGCTTTCCCACATTAAGATATGTCAGCGGCTTACCCACATACAGATATGTCAGCGGCTTACCCACATAAAGATATGTAAGCGGCTTACCCACATAAAGATATGTCAGAGGCTTTCCCACATACAAATATGTCGGAGACTTTCCCACATACAGATATGTCAGGATCTTACCCACATAAAGATATGTCGGGGGCTTTCCCACATAAAGATATGCCAGCGGCTTTCCCACATACAGATATGTCAGAATCTTACCCACATACAGATAAGTCAAAGGCTTTCCCACATACAAATATGTCGGAGACTTTCCCACATACAGATAGGTCAGCATCTTACCCACATACAGATATGTCGGAGGCTTTCCCACATACAGATATGTCAGCGGCTTTCCCACATAAAGATATGTCGAAGGCTTTTCCACATACCGATATGACGGAGGCTTACCCATATACAGATATGTCGGAGGCTTTCCCACATACATATATGTCGGAGACTTTCCCACATACAGATTTGTCGAAATATTTTTACACAGATCTTGACTCTATAAATCAAGAAATATATTGTTAACTGCCAGCTTCCATCTTTGGAAAGACATCATTGGATTGTTAATAATCATTATAATAATACCTTGTGGGCCTTTTATGAAAAAAGAATTAGGATGAAATAAAATGTAATCAACAATAGTGCTCTGAATGTAAAAAGATCAGCAGGAATAGACTGGAATTTGAACCCTGGACTTGAGATTGGTAAACTATCACTCTAACCAAATGAGCGACCTGGTCAACAGAAGGGTCACCACCCAACTTTGCTACAGTTGTATTCAAAATGAAATTAAAGGGAGGTCACTATATGTACAAAAAAAGTCAGTGTACTGGGACAGGAATCCTTAAGTTGTTAAACTTTACAGCTTCTACTGGGACAGGGATCCTTAAGTGGTTAAACTTTACAGCTTCTCCTGGGACAGGGATCCTTAAGTGGTTAAACTTTACAGCTTTTACTTGGTCAGGGATGCTTAAGTGGTTAAACTTTACAGCTTCTACTGGGACAGGGATCCGTAAGTGGTTAAACTTTACAGCTTTTACTGGCACAGGGATCCTTAAGTGGTTCAACTTTACAGCTTTTACTGGGACAGGGATCCTTAAGTGGTTAAACTTTACAGCTTCTACTGGAACAGGTCTCCTTAAGTGGTTAAACTTGACAGCTTCTCACTATAAGTGATTCTAGGTCTGATTGCTTAATTGTTTGAACAAGTGTTTATCATCATGAAATTTTATGAATATTCATGAATAGTTCTCCTGCTCAAGCATGGATTTTGTGCTCAAACCAACTTTCTTGTAACTCACTTAAATCATGTCAAACGATCAAAAAGTCAATGGAAACATTTAAAACTGAATTTGGTTTTAAGTTTCTTCACTTTTTCCCCAAAACGTATTGGCAAAAACTGATTTCATTATTAATTTATGAACGAAACTAGATATTAGGTTTGAGCACAAAATCCAAGCTTAAGCATGAGAACAGTTTCATGAATATGACCCCAGATATACTCTCATATGTCACATGGGTATGAATGCTGATGTTTTTTTATTTCTCTATGACGACCTCAGATACTACTACTGTGACATAACCTGTCTGTTTACTTCACATACACTCCTCAGGGCCCTTACTGATTTGTCAGTGTTATTATTCGCATTTGTTTTCATCTCCTTATTAAACTGTGTGTACCAATAATTCAGAGTTTTGCAATTCTTTGAAACATTTTGCTGTGATTAAAATTAATACCACCAGATAATATAATGGTGACTTAAGATAGCTGTGACATTGATAGTCCATTCCACACCAAATTGTGTAGATATGAAATGTCTGTGACTGCTTGTCTGTTTCAAGCTTTACCAGGAAGAGGAGGAGATTCCACTTATTGGAGCGGCCATGTTTGTTGTCACATCATTGTTCATCACATGTGCTCTTTTGTGCTTCTTCAAAGCCAGCCATCTAGGATATTCATTTGAGCAGCACATGATCAGACTGTGAGTATAAAACACTAATTTTACAATCACATTACACTGTAAAGACATATTGTCTAATTGTGAATGTTTACAGGTGTGTTTCACATTTACAGGTGTGTGTCACATTGACAGGTGTATGGTATATTTACAGATGTATGGTACATTTAAAGCTGTATGATACATTTTCAGATGTGTGATATATTTACAGGTGTATGATATATTCAAAGGTGTATAAAATATTTACAGGTGTATGGTACATATTAGGTGTGTGCTATATTTACAAGTGTATTGTGTATTTACAGACATATGGTATATTTACAGGTGTATAATATATTTGCAGGTGTATGGTACATTTTCAGGTAAATGATATAAACTATATTGACAGGCGTAAGTTTATTATCCCCTCACAACAAATGTTTGCGGGGATATAGGATTCAGTCTGTACATACGTACATATGTACGAATGTATGACTGTATGAATGTACGTATGTTACACACATTGTCATCACTCTAGTGACTTCATATATCAACTGAATTTCATGAAACTTCATACAAGTGTTTAGTATGGCAATGCCTTGAACAAATTTGCGTTTCGGTTTTCTACGTTGAAGGTCAAGGTCACTATTACTATTTTTAGAAGAAAAAAAATTGTCATCACTCTACCAACTACATTCCTAAATGGAATTTCATAAAACCTTAAAGGTCAAGGTCACTTTTACTATTTTTATAAAACTTTGTCATCGCTCTTTTTACTTTATTCCACAATGGAATAAAAATCTATTATCTATCGAAGAATGCTAGAGCAGAACTGATACATCACTGAGTTTTCTATTCATTCCCTCATACATATGGCACACAATGTGTGAATGCGCGGGGATTTGTATGACTTGGGATGCCTGGTTATAGGTGACATGTGTATTTACACTTGTGATACCTGGTTATAGGTGGCATGTGTATTTACACTTGTGATGCCTGGTTATAGGTGACATGTGTATTTACAGGTGTGTGGTACTTATGGTGCTGTCTCAGGTGTCCCTTTTATCAGATCTCATCACCAAAGATAGAAAACAAGCAATCCTCCATGTTCCCGCCTGGAAACTGTTCCTAGCAGCTAACCTCACAGTCAGTGTGTGTCTCAAGATCCTGTCTCTACAGAAGGTAATGAACATGTATTGTAACAAGATCTCTACTCCATTTAATGTCAATGACATCTCACTCTTTCAAATTGCAGACTAGCGATACATTACAAATCTGGGGAAAAAAATGCTGTTTCATACTTTGACTGTCTGTTCCATTGAATAATGTATAAGTAAATATTCAGCAGTGGAAAGAACTTAAGTCTGTAAAGTTTCTGTATTAAGAACATAAGCTATGTCATTAAAAGTTACAATATACCATAGTTCCTTATGTTAAAATCTAGAAATTAAATTATTGGGATTTGATAATGACCTGACAATAAAATGTATGGTGCAATGTCATTTGACACACCATTGACAAGGTATGATCTGATGCACCATTGACATTGTATGATCTGACACACCATTGACAAGGTATGGTCTGACACACCATTGACAAAGTATGATCAGATGCACCATTGACAAGGTATGGTCTGACACACCATTGACAAGGTATGGTCTGATGCACCATTGACATTGTATGATCTGACACACCATTGACAAGGTATGATCTGACACACCATTGACAATGTATGATCTGACACACCATTGACAATGTATGATGTGACACACCATTGACAATGTATGATCTGACACACCATTGACAAGGTATGGTCTGACGCACCATTGACAATGTATGGTCTGACGCACCATTGACAACGTATGATCTGACATACCATTGACAATGTATGATCTGACACACCATTGACAATGTATGATCTGACACACCATTGACAAGGTATGGTCTGATGCACCATTGACATTGTATGATCTGACACACCATTGACAAGGTATGGTCTGACGCACCATTGACAAGGTATGGTATGACGCACTATTGACAAGGTATGATCTGACGCACCATTGACAAGGTATGGTCTGACACACCATTGACAAGGTATGGTATGACACACTATTGACAAGGTATGGTCTGACACACCATTGACAAGGTATGATCTGACACACCATTGACAAGGTATGGTCTGACGAACCATTGACAACGTATGATCTGACACACCATTGACAAGGTATGGTCTGACACACCATTGACAAGGTATGGTATGACGCACTATTGACAAGGTATGATCTGACGCACCATTGACATCGTATGATCTGACACACCATTGACAAGGTATGATCTGACACACCATCGACAAGGTATGGTCTGATGCACCATTGACAAGGTATGGTCTGACACACCATTGACAAGGTATGATCTGAAGCACCATTGACAAGGTATGGTCTGATGCACCATTGACAAGGTATGATCTGACGCACAATTGAATAACGTATGGTCTGACACACTATTGAATTCTTTACAGTATAAGGCGATTATTCCACTAACAACAGATAAAGATGACAAGAAACACACCTCACTGTTGCCCATAGCTGGCAATGCAGCAACTATCATGTCCTTCCTGCTTTTTTGTCTGTTGGCTCCCGCGGCTGGATTCTTACATGACGTCTGGGTAGGTCTTTTGTACCTTTACCGCTGTCGATTACAACAATAAAATTCTATGATTCTGATTACTATTTTGGAACATTTCTGCATTAAATGTTTCAAATGGTGAATTTCCCAAATAAATGAAACAATCTGTTAAAATTTCAAATATTCAAAATTTCAAAAACACTTATGAACAAGACTTACATTAAGAAAATAGACTATGTTATTGTAAGAGTCTATTAGAACTACAGTGGAGCTTTTTAAGTACATGTACTGTCATTGACATCGTTACACACCTACACAAAATATATTGGAGACATTTTTGTTGGAATATTAAAGACATCAACAACTATTATTTTATATGTAGTTTACAGTAACAAATTTTCCCACTGGATTAAATATTATACAAAGCAGTTCAGCCTATATTTTCCTTATTTTTTGATAGTGTTGTGGAGCAAGTCTTGTCCTGATATGTCTTCAGAAGGACACACATTTCCTGGTTAACTTGAAGGAGGAGAACCAGACAGTCCCAACTAAACTGACTGCAATTGTAGTTTTGTTGGTAGCAGCCATCTGCAGGACGAGGATCTGGGATGCTTATGGGTTCACTGTCCTACGTTGTGTGGTTGAGATCCTTCTGGTGCTGGCCTACCTCCCGGTCCTGTACATACTATGGGGTGTGCTGTGGAGGAAGGTGGTACTCCTGTCCGAGCAGGTGGTGGTGTTCCTGATGCCCCTCAACCTACCCCTGATCCTGTATGGGACCAGCTACACCAGCTGGGCCATGGCCACCACATCGGTTGTAACCTGCCTCTGGATGATGACCAATATCCTACCACTAAAACCCTACCAACCACCTCACAGAAGGATGAGACACTAAAACCCTACCAACCACCTCACAGAGGGATGAGACACTAAAACCCTACCAACCACCTCACAGAAGTATGAGGCACTAAAACCCTACCAACCACCTCACAAAAGGTTTAAGCACTGGAGTCATACCACAGAATAAGAGGCCATGGTACTGAATTAAAAGTTTTAGTACTAAACTAGAGGTTATCTAGTACTGGCTTAGTGGTCAGCTGGGTACTAAACTGGAGGTTATCTAGTACTGACTTAGTGGTCAGCTGGGTACTAAACTGGAGGTTATCTAGAACTGGCTTAGTGGTCAGCTGGCTACTAAACTGGAGGTTATCTAGTACATGTACTGACTTAGTGGTCAGCTGGGTACTAAACTGGAGGTTATCTAGTACTGACTTAGTGGTCAGCTGGCTACTAAATGTACTACATTGAAGGTCATAGCACTCAAACGAAAATCATTATAGATCATATTAAAGGCCATTACAGAATGTTAAGGAGCATACAAAGGTTTTCAAATCAAAAACCACTAAGGAATGTGCAAGTTTTCTTTTTACAAAATATATTGGTTGTTTAGCATAAGCCATATCTTGTTTCAAATTGAAGACCAAAATATCAATCATGAATTTAAGAATGGACTTGTATTTATAGTCATTCACTTAATTAAAAGCAAAGATACTGTTACAATTCAATTTGTGAATTTTGTGAATTTGTGAACCTTCACAAGAATCATTAGATCGTCTTTTATTTATTGAAATGTATTTGAGTGTCAATGTTTGTGATCATGATATATTCTTGGTACAGAATTAGAACTCATCTGAAGTGTTTCGTATCATGTTAACACCTTTTTTTCTAACCATATATCCTGTTTCCTGCAGTTTAGCCACCTCTTCTAATTTGTGGTTCTGTCACTTTGAATTTAACTATGGAGATTGCCAAAACAAGCAAGAAGTTAAGTTGGAAGTTGGAAGTTGATTATGTTTCAGTTGAAGAAGTGCTCGGTTTTTCATTCCTATGTATTGTTTCAATGTGTGTGCTTGCATATGTTTATACAGATTATGTATTTTTTTTACCGTTTCCAAATTCAATTAAACATTGGTTTGTGGGAAGATGCCACAGAAACTATTAATTATGTTTATAATGAAAGTACAGTGTTTCCAAGATTTCAATACTGTTAATCATTCATAGAAAATTATATAAAGTCCTCTAGTTTGTAATGATTAATATGAAAATTACAAACTAACTTCAACAAGCATCAGCCGAGGCAACATCTATATAATTTACTGCAATAAATATAAAAGGCTTGATTTTTAAACAAAATATTTAATTTTTAAAAAAATCATGAAATACTGTACCAGTACTAGATGCCACATTTTTAGTTCATGAATTTGTAGTTCATGTTATCTTTGTATACTTAAATGAACATCAATGTTTATTAGAATCACATTGGAAAGGTCTAGCTTTGACCTTATAATGCTCACTTCTCTTAATTCTTTGTGTTCTTTGTTTTATTCTGTAGATGTTCAGTATAAGCAGAGACGTATATATTACATAAATGTAATAAGTATAAGTGTTTCCATGATAAAAGCTATGATATATAAATATACTTTAAGTACTAATGAGAATATTTATGCTGATCAGCTGAAAGGGGTAAAGGCCAATAAACTGAGGACTGGAGCAGTATTATCATACGATGTTTAATATACTCTAACACTAGGTGCCTTGGTTTATTATGTCCAATAGTGTTTCATTGTTTTGTGTTGGGACTTTATTTAGTGTTGTGATGTAACTTTCTGCTTGGTAACTTAAATTTTATGTGTAGATTAGATCTAGGTTTTTTTTAATTGGGAGGGGGGGGGGGGTAGCAATCATTTGGTGCAGTATTGAGAGACACTGTTTATCTGCCTTGCTTATTACAGCTTTGTAGCATGATTTTGGATTTGCCATTATATAGTTATCTTGTGAAATGTTTCATGACTCCACGACTGGCATTTATGGTGCGTGAATGAATGATGATAAGCGATGCTTCGTCTTGTTACTGGTTTTGTCATTCCACATGAGATCATTTGTTTCACTACTACATGTAATCATTCGGTTTGCTACCAACTGCAGTACTAAAGGAATCATTTTAGTAATGTAAGTGAATCGCACAAGGTCTTTGGTGTAAAACTATTGAACAGTTCCAGGCACATGCTTCTCATTTTGTACCAGCTCGTGACTATTTTGTCCCCGTTATTTTGATATTGGTAGGATATGGATGTACAGTAAGACAGATCAATGTTTTTGTCAGACAACAATCAATAGGATAAATAGAATACTTTAGGAAGATCAGACATGCCAGTGTTAACCTTGGTCTGATTAGGGAAGAATTCTGGCAATAACTGTTATAATATTAAACAGAAATGTTCGCCTCATTTTATTTTTGCCAATGAACAAGATGGCAAATTCAAAACCAGGAAAAACTAGGAATTGTAATGAAATCCACAGTAGGTGAGCTTGTTTTAAAAGGCTGGAGGTCAAAAGTTCACTGGATGAAAATGTTACTGTTTACAGTACTATTGGTGACAAACAGTCTGTATATGGTTACAATTTCTTGCTGAAGAACTTTTAACAGTTATGACACAATTTTGTGTTAATTTCATTTGATGTTAAGGGGATGCATTTGTTTTTCTACTGAAATAAAATACACAAAATTTATCTTTATTTTGCCTTTTTATTGCAGTACCAATGAAGGTATATATGCAGAG
Organism: Mizuhopecten yessoensis; assembly: GCF_002113885.1. Lineage (NCBI taxonomy): Eukaryota > Metazoa > Mollusca > Bivalvia > Pectinida > Pectinidae > Mizuhopecten > Mizuhopecten yessoensis. The sequence continues at coordinate 960,557 of NW_018408912.1, read as the reverse complement.
ACTGGCACAGAACACTTCGTGATTAATGAAATTGTTCCTAGCAGGTGCAAAATTGTTAACCTGTAGCTTACCTAAATGATGTCAAGCGACAAGGAATATTTTCTCTTGGCTCATATGTCTGTGTGGGTAGAGCTATTAGTGATTTGGTTGAGTAGGATATTGTATGGAAACCATAAAACAGCTGAAACACTTCACTTTTCATAATTAGATTGTGTCTCATCGTAACAGAGTCCGACTCATTTTACCCACAACAAATATGATGGGCAAAACAATTTCATTATCTCTCAAGATATGAATAAAGCCCAATTTGTCTCTGTCATCAGTGAACGTTTACAAAATAGCAAAGACAGGAAGTCAAAGTGATTGTTTATTTAAATAAATTCTTATTCTAACTGACAAAAGAAATATTGAGGTAAGTGGAATATCATCACAATTGTGAAATTACTTACTGTGAGGATAAAGTGTGAACACTAGAGGCTGAAGAGCAAAAGTCACCATCAGGTGAATACTGCAAAGATTGAAGGTCAATTTTGTGAAATCACTGCAATGGCTGAAAATCAATTAAAGGCTGCAAGAACCCTGCAGAGGATGACATTGAACAAAGACTGTAGGTCAAGTATCACGGGTAGTGTGTAGAGACTAGGTCAAGTATCACGCGTATATATTACATAAATGTAATATATACGTCTCTGCTTATACTGAACATCTACAGAATAAGCAGAGACGTATATATTACATAAATGTAATATATACGTCTCTGCTTATTCTGTAGATGTTCAGTATAAGCAGAGACGTATATATTACATAAATGTAATATATACGTCTCTGCTTATACTGAACATCTACAGAATAAAACAAAGACTGTAGGTCAAGGATCAAGGGTAGTGTGTATAGCATGTAGGTCAAGTATCACGGGTAGTGTGTATAGACTGTAGGTCAAGTATTACGGGTAGTGTGTATAGACTGTAGGTCAAGTATTACGGGTAGTATGTATAGACTGTAGGTCAAGTATTACGGGTAGTATGTATAGACTGGAGGTCAAGTATCACGGGTAGTGTGTATAGACTGTAGGTCAAGTATCACGGGTAGTGTGTATAGACTGTAGGTCAAGTATCACGGGTAGTGTGTATAGACTGTAGGTCAAGTAT